>NC_073692.1:124267218-124487768 GCF_029784155.1 Uranotaenia lowii
ATCGTAGGATTTTTCCGTATGGGATCTACCACATTCTGGTGAATTTATTCAAAAAAAAATGAAGATGAAATTAAGCAAATGAGCGATTGAAGGAAAACAGCACATTGATATTGAAGAATCTTTAAGTGTTCAGCGACCCTACTCGGAGCACCTCGATCAGTGTACAGAGCAAGATGGGTGCAGGATTTGACTAAAAATTGCATCTGAAGCCATTTTTTATCCGTCTGACTTTGGGGTTCGATTTTGAATATTGCCGGTCAGAGAGTCCCAATCACACAAGACACGGGCGGAAAAAAATAGATGGTATGGTATGGTGGCTGCCAACCTGATGATGGTGGAATCGATTCCGATCGAGAATTGGATTTCCCGGAGTAAATGAACTGCCATTGTCTGCCGGTGTTCGGCTGAATGTTCGATTCTGTAGCTGTGAAATGGCACATATTCCAGGTGGATATCATAATCGAAAAATTGGAAATGAATTGATGAAGTCTCTGTGTGTGGGACCAGGGATTCCTACGTACATATGCGGACGTTCAAGCTGCAGAGAAGTTGGGAAAGGGAGTTGCAGAAAGAAATATTTTCCAATTGCGGGTGAAATTTGATTCTAGATAGTATTTTGTCGAAAATGGGATCGTTTGGATTTTATGACGGCAATTGCATATCACGATTCAGTTTTTATTGTTAACTGTAGCACAAATGAGTTATTTATGATCAAACAACTCGTAATAAATTTGGAAACATTTGAAGGGTATTATTTTTCAGTCATATTTGAAGCCTGGTAGAATTTTCCAAGATACAAGAAAAAAAATCAAAATTTTACTTTCATAGGATATTCTGAGAAAGTTTAGCCTATACAAAGTAAATGATCAAAATAGCCATAATTTCCTTGAAGTTTTGAATTTATGGAAAAATTTTTTTTAGCGAATTGGACGACAACTCTTTTTCGTTCCTTAAAAACTTATTTATCGTTACTTGTGTCAACTTATTATCTTTCAAGAAATATGTGCAATTATGTCTTAATAAGGATAATTACATTTGTAGAACAATCGATGCATGTGTATTTAAGTTAAATTTCCATTCAAACTGAGGAGTCACTCAACGACGACGCTCAAGTAAACAAACAAATGCATTAATTTCATGGGGCCTTCTGGCAGACCAACGAATGTTTGCAATTCCAAGTTTGGAATCACGAACATAACCGACAGGATTTCACTTGCAATAGAACAACATCAGCTTTCAATCCAATAATGCGTTGATATTAATTATATAAATTTGACCATTTCCTCCAACACGATCACAGAACCGCATTCAAACAAGGTTTTTTCAATTCCATTAGTAGATACCACACGGCGACCAAAGTGACCGCATTCGTGGTTCATTATACCAATTTCAACTCAACTTTTTTAGAATCTGTACAAGGATTGGTCCAAAACTAATATGATTTGGACCCAATTTGACACAGTTCTAAACAGTTTGACAGTTGGCACGATGATTGATGAATGATGATTGCATTATAGAGATAAAATCTGGTAAAATTAATAACAAAAAAAAAAACAATATTTTAACAATATTATTGTAGAATCCAGACACTTGTAATATTCTGGAAAGGAACATCTAACTTCCCAAAGTTCTAACTATCACCTTAACTCCCGTTGATAGTTCGAAGAAGAATGTTTATTTTTGTCTTTCATGATATCGAGTGTTGCTTTGATATCCAAAAATAGAAATCAAGAAAACCTTTTTATAAGTTACGATACCATAGTACTTTGAAATATAACAGGTAGGCCATTGCGCTCAACCTCATTTGGCAGCTCCGTGTATGTACACAGCATTCCTACTACAAACAAAAATAGTTATGAAATATTACTGGTTTTCTATGGAACAGAAATCAAAATCATTAATTTTGTCTTTATTAGCCGTTTGTTTGTCTTGGTCTTGAAATCAAAGATTGATTCTCAGAGGTCATATGAAACGGTAAGTTTGCATTGAATTTCCTTGTATGGTACATAAATTGTGAACCGTCCTCGAATGTATGATAAAATCAGCGAAAAAAATTTCTGCATTTTTAGCAAAGATTTCATTAAATAAGCAGTGTACATAATATTTCGATGACTATTAGTCGTTTTGTGAGATAACTTTGAAAATTTTCACAAGAATTGACTATCAAATTACAAAAATCAACAAAATTTTTGTTTTCGAGTCGCCAAGAACCACCAAATAAAACTTTTTAATAATTCAAAGAGCGAAACATAGTTGATGGTATTAGAAAGCACAAGCTCCTATTTTTTTTCATAATTTTATTGCTTACCAATTCTTTAAAAAAAATAAGATTTTTAGATGAATACCATACATTTGCTAACAATTTTCATAACTATTTTTTGGAGCCTTTCACCAACACAGTTAAAGAGGGGGGAATAGCCTACCTTGCTATTTCAAAGTACTATGTTACGATACTACATTTACTTCCTTTTTTTTTTTTGATTACCACCGTGGTGTAAGATCAGTATCGTCAATACGTTATACCAAATTAAACATCAATGTTTAACACTTTCCTTCAACACAAGTAATTCTTCGATTTTCCCAAAACGACTAAGCATTAAGCTTCATTTTCCGCATATTTGAAACTAAGTCATGTAGATTTTCTTATCTTCACCCCGATTTTTAACAATCTTCAATAGTAGATGATTTATTCTTCAAATACATTTACAGGCTTAATGCCCAACTTACTAAATTTTTCGCAAAGCGAGGCGGTCGGAACAATTGGCATTGGTACATTGATACATTTCCCAATTCGCATCTTATTTGTCTCTTTGCAATAGAAAATTTATTATGTTAATTTTTTCTCTTAAAGTACGCCAATCATACTACCACAGACTGTGATACTACATTTCAGTACTCTCTTTTCAGAATCGCACAAAAAAAAATGATTTTTTTTACAGGACAGATAACTTCCATCACTCCTAAAATGTGTCGCCATTCGGTTTCGCACTGTACCTACTATTCAATTCAATCGATACTCTGTATTGCGGATTCATGTCAAGGTTCTTGGTCTTCTTCATCTACGCTACTCAAAATTATCCTGTGAAAACAAAGTTTCCTGTTCCAACTGTCTATGCATGCATTTATAAAAATATGCAAAGTACGACGCCATAAAAGTATTTCTAATATTCACTGAATATAACCGACCAAACCAAGTAGAAGATCATCATTTTCACAACTCATCTTCACTGATCTCCGAAATCTTTTGTGGTAAGGCTTTTCAACTGATAACTTTTCCCCACCACCATTGTCCAACCACTTTTTAGCTTCTCATTAAAATGACTCCACTCCCAACTAATGTATTGGAGCATGTCATTCACACACATATGTATATTTTTTTTTCTCTCGACAGGATGGTATAAGACTAATTTTAACAGCATTTAAGCTACTGATCCTCCATCAAAACTATGCTTCCCAGAATGAAACCAGACTTTCTTGAAACCAAACATTGAACTCCACTTTTAAGCGACCAGTTCATATCTGAAATTCTTCACCTGCCTTATTGGCAGATTGGAATCAGACTTCCTCATGTGCATTTAAGCACCTGATCCATTTCTAACTTTTCTAGTTTTCACCTGCTTTTCGGCAGAATGGAATCAGCCTTCTCATTGCGCATTTTAGCGGCTGATCCATTTCAACTTCTAAACTAATGTACAAAAACAAACTTTTACAATAGTTTTACACCTGCTTTTCGGCAGAATGGAATCTGCCTTCTCATTGCGCATTTTAGCGGCTGATCCTTTTCAACTTCTAAAATAATGTACAAAAACAAACTTTTACAATAGTTTTTCACCTGCTTTTCGGCAGAATGGAATCAGCCTTCTCAATGCACATTCAAGTGCCTGATCCATTTCTTACAACCTGCATATTTGCAGAACGAAACCAGACTTCCGATTCGCATTTAAGCAACTGGTTCGTTTCTAATTTTTCTCTTAAATTCACGAAAATAAAACTCTAAAATAACATACCTGAACCTTTTCCACTTACCCAACGCCATTGTTCTTTATCCTCGTTGCCAATGTAGAATCCAGAAACTTGTAATATTCTGGAAAGGAACAACTAACTTCCCAAAGTACTAACTATCACCTTAACTCCCGTTGATAGTTCGAAGAAGAATGTTTATTGTTGTCTTTCATAATATCGAGTGTTGCTTTGATATCCAAAAATAGAAATCAAAAAAAACCTTTTTATAAGTTACGATACTACAGTTATAAGCTTCTTTTCTACTGCCAGTCAAGATTTTAGGTAAAATGTGTATGAAATAGTATATTTAAATAAATGCGCCTCGTCAAATCTGATGGTCAATCAATGATGAATATAAGCCTGAAAAAATATTTTCAAATACTTGACATTTTGAATCCAACAACATGGCGTCATTTTGTGCTCTTCGATTTTGCAACCAACATGGCGTTAGTTAATTCAATGGTTAAAAGCATTATTATGGTCAGGTGAATGGCTTATTAGTTTAATAATGGTTTTATGAGCAAGAGAAAAAAAAACCTTTCTATTTTAGCCACACAAAATGTACGGGAATGTTGCCAAAATCGAACGAGGTATGTATTTATTTTAGCTACCTATTTAGAGTCGTTGGTCTCTTTCACCATATACAGACCCCGTTCGTTTTTCGCAACCCGAACATTTTGTGTTTACAAAATCGAAGCGTTTTTTTCTAAACCTTTTTTAGTCGTTTTTTTTTTTGAATATTGTTTTGGGTGCATTTAGCACTTTTTATGTTTTTGTTATGGTTTTTTTTGCCATATTTGCTATTAATGAAATTCTTCATAATTTTTTAGCTACTTATTGTAATTTTTAGTCTTCGGTTTGTATTGTTTTTAAATGTTTAGGAAATTTCAACGTTTTGTCCTTTTTGAGTACTTTAATTTTGTTGTTTTTGTTATTGTATTTTATCATCATATGGAAACGTAAAAAAATATAATTGAGATTTGTCCAAATTATATTGTTCATAAAGCGTGATACGGTCAAAATTTGGTCAAGAAAAAACGCGTGTACATCGGTTAAATCGTTTACTTAAAAAATCAAATTAAATTTCTTTTTCAAGTTTAATTAGTATAAAATTCAGGAAAAATATTCAGTTAGACTTCCGCTTTTCCAAATCCGAATTGCCTGGCCTTACGCTTAACCCCTGCCATCAGATTTTGTACAGCCACCTTGTCCATCTTCTTCTTCGCAGAAAGCCAGTTTGCCTTGAACTGCTGCTCGTCCTTAGCAGTTTTTTTTTTGGTCTTCTTTAGGTTCCGCTTGACAATAGTCCAGTATTTCTCAATTGGGCGGAGCTCTGGCGTGTTGGTAGGATTGTTGTCCTTGGGAACCACCTGCACGTTGTTGGCGGCGTACCACTCCATGGCCTTTTTACCGTCATGGCAAGATGCCAAATTCGGTCAAAACAGTACGGAACTACCGTGTTTCTTCTGGAAAGGCAGCAGACGTTTATTCAAAAACTCTTTCACGTAAATTTCTTGGTTGACAGTCCCGGAAGGTATGAAAATGCTGCTTTTCAAATCACAGGTACAGACGCAAGTAACACTGATTATTTTATAAGATTCTCCAGGCCTCTTATAAAACCTAAAGCTGGTCTTGTAGCCGGTAATAAAACCTGGAATGTTGCTTGGGAATGGCTTGCCAAACCAGATATTTTTTCGCGAACTTTGACAGTTTCATGTGCTTGAAAATATCTGCTACCTTTCCCCTTCCTTTTGCCGTATAAAACTACTGTCCCGGTAGCTGCTTGTAGTCGGCTTTGACGTAGGTTTCGTCATCCATTACGACGAAGTCAAACTTCGTCAGCATCGTCGTGTACAGCCTCCGGAATCGTGCTCTGGCCGTCGTATTTTGTTTATCATCGCGATTTGGAGTCACTACTTTCTTGTAAGTCGATAGTCCGGCTCGTTTTTTGGCTCGATGCACGATTGCAGACGATACACCCAGCTTATTTGCGGCATCTCGGAGAGAGAGGTTAGGGTTTCGCTTGAAATACCGGCAACTCTCTTTGTCGTCTTAGCGGCTTCCGGTTTTCGATTTCCCCCCAATCCAGACTTTCTGGCTGTCAACAAACGTTCCCCAAACACTTTAATTACATTTGTAACGGTTGATTTGGCAACTTTTAGAGATTTTGCCAACTTTGCATGCGAGTAGCTCGGATTTTCGCGATGCGCGAGCAAATTTTTGATACTCTGCTCTTCTTCCTTGGACGGCATTTTGACAACCGAAGAGCGAATTCCAAAATCAAAATAGGAGCAATATTCTACACACACACACACCTTCAAAATGAGGGGTGTTCAGGTTTTTTAAACGCAAAATTGAAAGAAATACGTCAAGTTGATATTGACCAAATTTTGACCGTATCACGCTTTAGTGATGCAATTTACTTGGAATCACAAAATTGATAACATTCAATGCTCAAGCTGACTGGATAAATTCCCAACATCTTCTAAAAATCAACCAAAAATAAATAAAGGTGATTTTTTATCAGTGTGCACGAACAATCATCTAAGAAAATATATTTTTTTCCTATTGGGGAGAGAGTCCACTGCGACCATTAAGTTGATCTATTGGGGTTTACCCCGCGTTATTATTTTTACTTTGCTATGCTACTTGATACCCCTGCAGTATTGGTTGAAGTTGCAGTTGTTTACCGGTAGCACTACGAGCACACACATAACTAGGTAGGATCACCAAGTGCAATCTAAGTTCTCTTGAAAAGATCCATCCACATGCATGTGCTGCATCATTGAGGCGTACAATTCCAAGGTATACACGGCTAGCATTTCACTAATGCTAAAACAGCCAATCTTCTTCATACTATGTGTGCCTGGTTATGTCACGACCGGCATTCGATCTTATGATCGTTGGCTTAGAAGACAAGGATGCTATCCTCTAGGTCACGATCTGCTGGCTAAGAAAATATTAGAATTGCCTTGATTCTGATGCAACAAAAAACAAATTTCGTAAATATGCTTCTTACCGGCTAGTTGCAGCACCCCATAGGGACTATCATATCTAAGTATCCATTTTAGTGGTGCCACGTGAAAAGTACACTGGCAATGAAAATGGGCGCCAAAAGTTCCTATAGATAGATGGATGAATAGTAAGCCTTGATTGCTTTCGGCGCCTTCCTAATCTGGGTTATTCAAATGAAAAAAAAATGGAAATTGGGTGCCATGACTTTTATTTGATACAAATAAAAACTTAAAATTAATTTTCAAATTCCACAAAAACTTTTTAGAAATTATCCCTCCGTTGTGTTTTCTTCTCGTGAAGACGAACACAAAGAAGAAAAAAATCGCAGGCAAATCGGATGATCCAGTGAAGAGTTTTGCGTGTTCGCACATTACTGTCTCTCTCCCTGTTTTATATATATACTAGCTGATCCCGTACGAACTTCGTTTCGCTTTAAATCATTGGTACGTCAAAATGAGCTTAGAAAATGAATTCGAAACATTCTTTCGACAATTTTGGGGAAAAAAAATCACCAGTGTTTAAATTTGCTACTATTACTATTACTTGAAATTCAAATTAAACGGTTGATTGGCTTTTTATTAAAATTTATGTGAGAGTGTTTTCTTCTCGATCGGTTGCAAAATCTAGACATTATGGCAGAAACATGTACTATTTCTTTATGTGCACGACTCTTTTGCTTGACCTTCACACTTAAATTGGTATCAATTAACTGCTTCCAACAAAATTATTGCACAAAACACTGAACTTTCAATGAAACCCTCTTTTTCTGTCCCATGCACAGTGGTCCAAAAAGCAAAAAAACGTGATCGTTGCTTATAACTCTTTTAATTGACCTTTTAGCTCTTGGGTGTCTTTGATGAAGTTTTACAGTAACATCAGGTCTATAAAGGGCTTGTGATATAGCTCAGTTGACAAGTCAGTTGCTTTCTGAGCCGATGTCCGTGAGTTCGAGCCCAAGAGTAAACATCGATCACAGTTGTACCGGATAAGTTTTTCAATGACTTGTCCGCCAACTTCATCGTTGATATAAGTCGCGAATGACATAAAGATGTTAAAACGACTATAATCGAAACAAAAAAAAAAAAAAAAAAATCAGGTCTATAAGAAAAAAAATTTTTTTTTCAGATTAATCCCCCTAGAAGTGAGATAAAATTTCTAACTTCTCAAATATTGGTCTGAAGTCTTTGCTGTCTTCGAAAAGTTTATTCAAAATATCATTTTAGGCAACTTTGTCTTGAACGTCAAGTTTCTGAAATGTTTATCTAACGATTTATAGAGCAAATTTTGAATCTAACCTCAAAAAAACAGTTTTTTCGTCGTAACTTTCTACCGTGAATTTTAAGATTATTATAATATTCTACAAAGTTGTTCGAATGTCTAAAATTCATAACTTTGTCGAATAACAAAAGTGTGTACAACGTTATTCTGGAGAGTTACATGTATAAGTTTCATGAAAATAGTGCTTATTCACGCTCAATTTAAACAACACCGGGCAAAATCGGGCAGCCCGCTCTATACCCGATTTGAAGATCAAGGTTTTGCCTACAAGACACATATAAAACCGTTTGTATCCCTTAGTATCCAAGCGAGATATCACTGTATTGCTTTACCATGTTTGCAATATAAACAATGGTTTCTATGCAACAAAAGCGCTTCCTAGGTAAACTTTCTTCTTCTTTTCCAATTGTCGAATGATTTCCAACGTTACGACAGAAATTTTCACTGTTAGTTTTGTTTCGTTCGTCTCAACGTCCAGATCAGAAGGTGAAGTTTTCTGTAATATCTTCCATTTTTTTGGCATTATGGATCGTACTATTTCAGGTGAGTTAATTGGTTTCTTTTCTTTAGTATGCTTCTGAAAATGTGATTTAAATCAATAGAAACTACCAGCTACAGAAAACTTTTTCTGATATGGATGGAAGAAAAACAGGCAAAACTTAAATGTAAGCGCGTGGCAGAATCGATTGCTGAGCTTGTTCAAGATGGGACAATTTCTAAAATCTACAAATATGTTGCACCAGTTTGCAAGTACTTTAAACGTATATGGATTCAAAATAATCGAACGAAGGAAAATATTTTAAAGAATCATTTTGATTATATGAACCGTGTTTTCCCTCTTCCACCTTCGTTGCGATCTAAAGATAAATCTTCAAATGAAATAGGATCTCGCAGACGTTTCGAAGATTTATCTAATTGTACGAAGCGTAGAAAGACTGCATGTCTTCGTACACATCATAACACTGCCGAATTGTGCTACGCTACGCAGATGAAATTACGGTCGGAGGGGAATAACAATGCAGCTTCGATATTATTACAAGCAACTCAAACATCATCTGAAACATCATCCGGATTTTTGAAAACTGTAAAGGAATCATCTTGTTCTGTTAATAAGTACACCAACTCAGAAGCTTTGGCATTACTTATTGATGGCAATATGACTAAAAGTCAATATCTAAATTTAAGAAAAGGTGCCTGAAAACACAATGCCAATATTTACCCTTCGTATCATCATTTACTCGAAGCTAAACGCCAATGTTACCCAGCTGAAATTATTATAACTGAATCAAAGGCTGAAATCAAACTACAGCCTCTCCTAGACCATACTTTCCAACGAATTCTCGAAGCACATCCTGATTTAGCGGACCATTTTTCAGCTAATGGGATAAATCAGTTGATAATGACACTGAAGTGGGGATTCGATGGTAGCAGTGAGCATAGTCAGTTTAACCAAAAGGCATCAGAAGATTTGGAGTTTAATGATGGTCACCTATTCCTTACCACAATTGTTCCGATTTCGATAGAAATGAACAAAAAAATATTATTCGAAAATCCAACTCCCTCGTCAACACGCTTTTGTCGTCCTTTAAAATTACAATTCATAAAGGAAACACCAATTGTAACAGCAAAGGAAAAAAGCTATGTTGATGAGCAAATAGAAAATTTAGATTCCTTTCATTGTATTTTCAATAACTGTTCGGTAGCAGTCAAATACAACATGTTGCTCACAATGGTAGATGGTAAAGCGGTCAATGCGGTTGCACATAACAAATCATCCCAAACCTGCGTTATTTGTTCTGCAACTCCAAAACAAATGAATAATATTGAAAAGGTAAGTAAATTTTTTGATGATAATGCATCAAAGAGGAAGAATGACCATGTTGGTTAAAATCCTCTCTAAATAAACAAAAATAGAAATAGATAATGCATAAAATACAAATAAATTCAACTGTTTATTTTTTTATATCATATCATTTGATAAGATTTTGACATCTGAAACCAGGGACGATATGTTTCAGTATGGTTTATCGAGCCTTCATGCTTGGATCAGGTTTTTCGAATATTTCCTGCATCTTTCGTACCGACTGGAAATTAAAAAATGGCAAATTCGTAGTCAAGACTTGAATGAGTACAAAGAACGAAAAAAGAACATTCAAAAACTTTTCAAACGTGAACTCGGAATAAAAGTGGACGAGCCAAGAGCCAATGGATCTGGGAACTCAAACACGGGTAATACCGCTAGAACATTTTTTAAGAACGCAAAAAAATCTTCTGAGATAACAGGTTTGAGGAAAAAACCTTTTTTATTTGTATATTTGTTTGACGTGTTTCATTCTACTATTTAGGAATAAATTTTGAGGTTATTCAGCGATGTGCAGCTATTCTGCAATCAATGGCATCTGGACAAAAAATAAAGGTAGATCGATTTGAACAATACTGCACTGATACTGCAAGACAACTAGTTGCATTATATCCATGGTATTATTTGCCCGTCACTGTTCACAAGGTTCTTATGCATGGAGGGAAAATTATACAGCATTTTCTTGTTCCAATTGGCCAGCTATCTGAAGAAGCTCAAGAAGCGCTTAATAAAACGATAAGGAAAGTAAAATCTGGAAACACTAGAAAATGTTCTAGGATAGCAACAAACACGGATCTTTTTCATCACCTTCTAGAACTCTCCGATCCCCTTATTTCCAGTAAACGTGTTCTGAGTCGAATAAAAAAAGAACCAATGATCGCAGATGCTCTATGGCTGCTTGGTAAAGATCGCAATTTAAGAAATGATTCATCTCCTTCGGAAACTAATTTCAGCGATTCAGAAACATCGATTTACAGTGAAGAAGAGATTTAATCATATTTTTTCATAACTTTAAGAATCATTTTGTCTGGTTTTTGTTTAAAGGTGCAGTTTTCTAGTTTATTTACTTTGTAACCATATTATGTTAACCATGACTGTAATAACAAAAACTAATGAGTTCCTTGATAATATAACAAATATTCATGTTAATTTTAACTTGAAAATATTGAAAAAATGTTCATATTTTGACAAGAAATGTATCCGCGGTTACAAAGAATACGCTTTTGTTGTATAGAAACCATTGTTTATATTGCAAACATGGTAAAGCAATACAGTGATATCTCGCTTGGATACTAAGGGATACAAACGGTTTTATATGTGTCTTGTAGGCAAAACCTTGATCTTCAAATCGGGTATAGAGCGGGCTGCCCGATTTTGCCCGGTGTTGTTTAAATTGAGCGTGAATAAGCACTATTTTCATGAAACTTATACATGTAACTCTCCAGAATAACGTTGTACACACTTTTGTTATTCGACAAAGTTATGAATTTTAGACATTCGAACAACTTTGTAGAATATTATAATAATCTTAAAATTCACGGTAGAAAGTTACGACGAAAAAACTGTTTTTTTGAGGTTAGATTCAAAATTTGCTCTATAAATCGTTAGATAAACATTTCAGAAACTTGACGTTCAAGACAAAGTTGCCTAAAATGATATTTTGAATAAACTTTTCGAAGACAGCAAAGACCTCAGACCAATATTTGAGAAGTTAGAAATTTTATCTCACTTCTAGGGGGATTAATCTGATTTTTTTTTTTCTTATAGACCTGATGTTACTGTAAAACTTCACCAAAGACACCCAAGAGCTAAAAGGTCAATTAAAAGAGTTATAAGCAACGATCACGTTTTTTGCTTTTTGGACCACTGTGCCATGGCCCGAAATTCGATAATTGAAACCAACTTTACGTTCCTCAAAACTCCCTTGTGCCATTTTTTCTTTTCAAATTATGTGTAAAATAACGTCAGGAACTTTGAAAACAGTGAACAGTGAACATAGACGCCCTTTCCGCCGACCCTTGACACGGAACATGCTACCTGGAGTCAATTGCTCATAGTTTATAACCCTCATCTGAACATTTTCATCTCAATCCGATGCATGATCACGACAATATCACGAAAACAGTGAGCAACTGACATGGACGGCCTTTTTTTTGACCACGATTCAAAACTTGACACCTGAAATCAATTATATTTTCTGTTAAACTCCCATTTGTCAATTTTCATTACAATTCTATGCTCAATCAAGAGAATATCGTGAAAACAGTGAACAGATAATAACCCCTTTTGCCGACCCCTGAGTCAAGATTTGAAACCTGAAAGCAAAAGAGCGTCCCTCAAAACTCCTATGCGGAAATTTTCATCTCAATCCAATGTAGAATAACGTCAAAATCGCAAAAACATTAATCAGTGAATATGGACGACCCCTTTTGCCGACCCCTGACCCTAAATTTGATAACTGTAATCGATTGTTCGTCTCTCAAAACACTCATGTGCAAATTTTCATCACAATCCGGTGTATAATAACGCCAATACCACAAAAACATTCATAAGTTGATATGAACGACCCCTTTGGCCGACCCCTGACCTTAAATTTTACAACTGCAATCGATTTCTCGTCTTTCAAAATACTCAAGTGCAAATTTTCAACACGATCCGACAAAAAATAACGTCAATATCGCGAAATCCATATTTGTGTTGTATGGACGACCCTCTTCAGAAGGGGTCATCCAAAAATCTGAAAACATTTTTCATCCTTCCTGGACCTAATGAGTGTCCATGCCAAATTTCAGACCTCTAGCTCTTAAGACGGCTGAGTCTATAGAGGACAAACAAACAAACAAACAAACATACAGATAATTGCATTTTATATATATAGATATATATAGAAGATTGCCCGGATTTGTCCAGCCCGGATAGGTACTGAAAAAAATCTGGCAACCTTATGCTACCAGGCACACCCGCGCTGTGAGTTAAAGTGACAGTTGATTGCTGACTAAGCATTTTATCCCAATTGGTATGATATCAAACACGAACGATATAACCTTCTTAGGGCTGATATGCAACCATATGTCTTGTGCGATTATTAACTTAGCCCCAAGTACACGCTCTCTCCTATTTAGGAGAGTACAGCAGTTGCATAGAAGATACTCTGCATTATCTAAGCAATTTTTATGATCATAACAAAACAGTTATAAAACTAGCTGCAAATAAAATGCCATAATAAAACTAATGAAAAAAATGTCTCATGCTAGTTGGCTTAATCAGTTTTAGTTGGGATTTCAGATGCGTGAAAATATCTTATGTGGGCCAAATGATCGTCAACGGCGGTGACTAAAGCATATCAAGAGCTGAAAAAAGTTATCAGAGTGCTGATCTAAGGGAAATAACTTGCATTTATCTAGCAGCTTTAGAGATAGTGATTTCTTTGTTGACGACTGTTCGCTGAAGCAGTTTATTCACATGCAAAAATACCGACGAAATCTTAGCCATAAATATTCAAAAAACAACCAATTAAATAGTAATGATCTAACAAATGACTCAGCATGATCAGTTGGATCAAAGAATGTAACCTCATTGCACCCTAACTTCAGTCCATGTTTGTTTACTAAGCTTCTGAACTATTGTTGATGGTCATCATAACATTTGTTCTGCAGCAAAGTTTCCTTAGCTTCCACAATCGAATGGTCTGAGAATGGAAACTTTGATGCACAAAAGTAAACGAATTTTTGTTCTCCTAACAATAACTCCCACAAGAAATCAAATCAAGCCCCGCATCGAAGTTTATTAGACAAATTGGAACGGGCCAAGCCAAAGCTCGGATGTGAGCTCAAGTTGGACTTTGGACGAGCCATTTATCATCTGTAGCTAGTATGTTGTAGCCTCATACCTACAGTCGATCTGATTCGATTGACCGATTTGCTTTCAAGTGTAGGTACCTACAACGAACCTGGGCTGGCCGAAAGAACGAAGCTTTTCCTGCTGCATTGTCCTAAAATCCATTTGGAAATTGAACTTTTTCTCACAATCCTCCCAACAACCAAAAACAAGTTCCCCACTTTCTTTCGAAAAGTTTCGGAACTGACTCCGGTGTTTTTTTTTCCTTAAAATTCATTCGACTGGAAACGAACCGGGCGAGAAAATTCGATTCCATCGACAAGCAGCAATTTACGGTAGCAGGATTACCGTTTAGGATGAATAAACGGGACATTCGATTAACGTTCCATCAACTTATCTTTGAAAAAATTAAAATTTAAATTTTTCGAAAAACCAATAGATTCAGATATTTATGTAGATAAAGCAGAGAGTTGTAATTTGAAAACATTTATTTACATTTCCAAAGATTAGAAGCTCAAAACGGATTTTAAAAAGTGTGAATGTTTATTGCTTAGACTGTAACTGGTGACTGTAGCCAATATTTTTCGAAAAATCCCATTCAAACCCAACACGGTACCATCTGCTCAAAAAGTTGCTCCCCAGTCCCTCTCTGGTGACCGATTCTTTGCTCTGCTGTGTATTGTTATTGAATTATTTTCGGCACAAGTTCTGCCGGTGTCTGTCTTGCATAATTTGGCAAACTTATTTTCGAACCGAACGCCAAATAAGAGGGATGGGAGTTGAGTGTTCTGCAGCAACGTTTTACCTTCAAGAGGGCTGCTTCTGTTCTTGCCTTAGGACCGACTAGAAAGATTCTGACCGGCCATGATTGACACGGTTCTCCTGCCAGGACATATTCCGGAATCCGCCGGACTAAACCCGAAAGACAAAAGCCCACTGAAGCTCACTCTGATTTCGGAAGCAGTGTTTTGGACTGGAGGCGTAGTGCTGGACCGAACGAGCTATACTGCATTCTGCTCCCACGAGATTCTGGTGCTTTGCCTGTCCGGATGTCCGGAGCATCGAAAGAGTGGGTGGGCTGCAAATTTGTAATAAGAAAATCATTTCAAACTTTCAAATTGGGTTTCGCCCAGAAGCGTTGGGGATTCAAATTAGAAACAAATTTGTGCAAATTGTTTCGAGATTAGGTGAAAGTATCCTGAAAAGTATCGAGACTGTTTCTTCCGATTGAGCGCTTGTTGTCATGCTTGAAGTTATACTTAAAAATTGGATCATTGTTTAAGAATACCTACAGATTTGAACAAAATCATGACCGACGCTATTTTACCGGAAAGGAAACTTATCATTTAATTTCAAATTTTCAACACATCCTTTTCGTTCATTATGCTTGTTTTTTTTTTGTAGAAATTTGGATATTCACGTGCTGCCGTTACTAGCAAACCGTCCCATATTTTTAGTAATTCCTAGCAATATGGGACTGTTATGTAAGGAGGGGCAGCTTACATCCAAAATAAGAGTTTTATAAGGAATGCAGAAAGGGTGTTTGTTTTTGTAGTCATTCTGTCACGGCCAATCAAGCATCGAATCCTACCAGCTTACCAGTACACGCACAGTTTCATTGTTTTGTGATGGGATAGGCACTTCCCGGCAATGTTATACAAACCGTGTGGAGCACATCTCTCAGATTTCCCCTCAGATTTCCCTTTTTTTAACAGATTTAAGCTTTTTTCTTCAGATTTGAGCTTTCATCTCCTATGCTCTCAAGGCAAAAAAAGCTTAAATCTGAGGGAAAAAAAGCTTAAAAACGAGATTTACCAAGACTTATTTAAAAGATGTAGGTCACACGATACATAGACAAATCGTGTAACGTTGCAGGGATCTGGTTTGGAGTTGATCCTGATATGAAGGTGCCATAAAATCAGTGCTACGATATATCAAACATACGGTAAATCTATTATATAAAATTCTCTTGTAACGGTGTTTGTAGTACTACTTCTCCGAAATGACCCAAACGATTGAAATGAAATTATTTTTAGAATATTCTGTAGGCATGCGAATCGGTTTATCTATATATATAAAAATGAATGTTTGTCTGTCTGTCTGTTCCCTATAGACTCGGAAACTACTGAACCGATCATCGTCAAAATTGGCATCTGAGGGTTTTTGAGGCCGGGGATGGTTTCTGTAATAGTCAAAACTCAATCCGACTTAAGGGAGGGGGGGCTTCCATACAAAATTTGTAGTTTTTCGAAACAAATTAAAGTCATGACATCCATTTTCTTGAGATTTTTTTTCCTTTGGGCGGTTTGTTGTTCGTCTCTATGGTCGAGGCGTCGCGAGTAACCCAGGCATAGCATACTGATCAGTAGGAATATTTTGGCGCGTATTTCTCAACCAAGCATATTATCTTTGAGTGGTTTGTTTTTCGTCTCCATGGGCGAGCAAACGTCGTCGCAAGAGGATAGCAACCAAAACACACTGTTCATTGATTGCTGGAAAATTTAACAATAAGGCGCCTGTTTCTCAAACACGTGGGGGCGATATGCAACCTAGATGTGTTTTTTTTCTTGCTTATTTGATTTGTACACAGCACGTAGACATAAATGACGCCTAGATGTGACACGGATTGGTATTTTATCAATCAAATCAAAACCAATTTAAAGATTTGAAAAATACTTCCATATTTAGTTAATGTTAATGTAGGTAGCATTCGAATTTTCATTCAAGGAACATTAGAACATGTTCAAACGTTCAACTTTTTCTGTTAAAAAAAAAAAATTATGTTTTCTTCTAGAAATGGTTACTTCGGCCCAAATACACAACTGAAACGAATTTAGAAATGAAGATGGGAGCTTTTTATTTTAAATAATTCTGAAATAACCATCGTACTTTTTGCTTACATACCAATTCAAGTGCGTACTTAACATGAAAAGTGTTTTTGTGTTACATATCTGCATAAAAGAGACTTTTGATCCGCTTCGTTTTTGAAAAGCGAGACTTTAGAACTGATATTCAACTGCAAGCAAAATTTTTAAGAGAAATTTTTAGTATACCCTTAAAATGTTAAAAACAATATTCCCTTCTGTCAACTTACACGGTGGGGTAAGGGCAAACGTCGAACTTTTAAGAAATTCATCTTCAAAATGATTCAATATGTTGGGAAGACCAGAATGGGTATTCCGAATGTTGAAACTGAAGCGGTTATTGAAAATTCTTAAATGTCTTTGTAAATGTCGTTTTTGGGAGAATGAAGTAGAGTTGATTCCGTGTTTTTAATATGCAATATATTAAAAAATTCGTTTACTGTTTTTCTCTATTCTAGGTACTCTATCTTCGATTCTTCTAAACGTTGTACGCGGCTTATCGTGATGCGTTCTTGTATGACGGGTAAGTATGTAAATAAGCTTCAATAACACGGCGACGCTTTTGACGCCTTTCTGGTTCTTCTGAACGCTGTTGCGTTTAGACGATTTACTCAGTGGATGCTAAACACGAGGGTCGTTTGGAACCCGTTGTGGTCGTATCACAATGGTGCTTATGCTGATCACTTTCCTTTATCGAGGCGTGCTCAAATTAGTTATTAAAAACTGGCTCTAGTTTTAGTATTACAATATTTCACAAACTGCTCAATAAATCTGGCGCAATATCTTCTAATTCTGCTTCTTCTTCTTGATTGTTCTTATTACTAAAAAAAATATCTCTCCGAACTATTTCCTTACAAGATCAGGGTCTTTTCGCATGAGCCTTTTGCTATTTTGTATCAGATCTAAAGTCCTATGCCTGATGCACGGAAAAAAATCTAAAAATTATTTTGATGGAGGCGCGCAGTGACATTCCCCCCCGTAAACCAGTTGCTGGTTTACCACTACATCGCGTCGAACATCAAGTACTGCGAGCTTTACAGCCGGTCGCTCATAAATTCCGTTTGCAGTTTGGACTACTGCTTCTCGTACTTCACCGTCTTTACCAGTAGTAGCCGAAATCACTCTGCCAAGAGGCCAGCAGTTGCGTGGTAGGTTGGGGTCAACAACAAGGACCACATCATCCACTCTGATCGATTTGCTCGGATCTATCCATTTCGTTCTTTTGGTGAGGTCCGGTAGATAATCTCGAATCCAGCGTTTCCAGAAAACGTTCGCCTCGATTTGAGATGTTTGCCAAGTATTTCTGAGAGCCTGGTTGCTATCGTCGAAAGAAGTTGCAGGCTTCAACCCGTTTGATGATCCCAGAAGAAAGTGATTAGGAGTCAAAACTGGCGAACTATCGTTCTCTAATGGCAAATTAGTCAGTGGTCTGGAGTTGACAACATTTTCGATCTCAATCAAAAGGTTTTTGAGAACTTCATCTGAAAGCTGATGACGTGGCTTTATCTGATTAAGATTCCTTTTCACAGATTGGATCATTCTCTCCCATGATCCACCCATATGCGGCGAAGCGGGAGGAATGAATGACCATGTTGTATTCGGGCTCGATATTTCCTGGATGACTAAATTCTGATCCATTGAATTAAGAGCTGTTAAAAGCTCCTTACTTGCACCTACCATGTTGGTACCACGATCACTAAATATTTCAATGGGAACTCCTCTCCTCCCCATAAAATTCCTCAGAGCCATAATACAGGATTGTGCAGACAGTGAATAGGCTATTTCAATATGGATCGCCCGTACTGTTAAACAAGTTATTAGCACACCCCAACGCTTTTCCGAACTACGCCTCACAGTGACATTAATAGGACCGAAGTAATCTACTCCAACAAACGAGAACGGTCTGGAAAATGCTGCCAATCTAGTTATCGGGAGATCGCTCATCGGAGGTGGTTGTGGAACGGCTCGTAAATTTTTACAAATTTGACAGTTTGTTCGTACCTGCCAGAGTATGCTAGCGAGTCGGGGTACTATACGAAAACGTTGTCTTAGCTCGTTCAATACGGTGCGATGGTTGCGGTGATAAAAACGTACGTGGTAATGGTGAACTATAAGGTTGGTAATAGGACTTATTTTCGGAAGGATTATGGGATGCTTGGCATCCATGCTAGCCATTTTGCATGCTCCGATTCGCGTTCTGGCTCTTAGTACCCTATGTTCATCTAGAAACGGCCAAAGTTCATAAATGGAACTTGATTTTGGTATAAGTTTTCGGGAAACGTTACCATCTGACAAAATTGTAATTTCTTCAGAGAACTTTTCAAGCTGTGCTTGTTTGAAAAGAACTAATTCGGCTTTGTGAATTTCTTGACCGGTGAGAGGACCAAGAAAGATGGGTTTATTGTGGGCCTGATTGTTACGGTTGATGAGGTATCTTCGAACCCATGCTGCTGTTCGTCTTAGGTGGTTCCAGCTTCTGAATCGTTTCGCTTCGAATAATTCTACTTTCACTTGGTGTAAATGTATGTGATGGTAAATGGATGCTTTCAATTCTTCTTGTGTCGGCTTGGTAACTACTCTCTCGATCGGCCACGTTGGCTCGTCTTCCTTCAAAAATTCTGGGCCATTCAGCCAGCGGCTATCATTTTTCAGCTCTGGTGACCTTTGATATTTGGTACCTTCATCCGCAACATTTTCATCTGTTGGTATCCACCTCCATTCTGACATTAGGGTTGAGTCCAGTATTTCGCTGACGCGATGTCCGACGTAGTTGGAATAACGGCGATGATCTGACCTTATCCAACACAACACATCCCTGGAGTCGCTCCAAAAGTACCGCTGATTGATGTTCAAATTCCATGCCTTGCATATCGAATTGGCTAGCCTTGCCCCTATAAGTGCAGCTTCAAGCTCCATTCTCGGGATCGATAGAAACTTAAGTGGAGCTACGCGAGATTTAGCTGCTACAATGACGCATTCTGTTTTGTCGTGTTGCTTGAAACGTAGGTAGACTACCGCTGCATATCCAAGTTCACTTGCATCGACGAACGTGTGTAGTTGGACGTTTGTATCTAACCCCGATGAGACCTCAGCGCGGAAGCACCTAGGAATACGTATTTCCTTGACTTTAGGTAAAACCGCTATCCATTCCAGCCAACGATCAAAGATGTTCTTCGGGATCTGTTCATCCCACCCAATCGATGTTCTCCAGGTCTGTTGTAGAATGATCTTCAAATGAATTAGCAAATTTGATAGGAATCCTAGTGGGTCAAACACAGACATGAGCGTTCGTAGTACTTCCCTCTTTGTGGGAATGCGGTTGCCTGCAAGAAGTTCGTCGTCGTGCCTTTTTGATAAACGGTAAGTAAAACTGTCCGTGGAAGTACACCACCACATGCCTAGAACCTTCTCCGTAGTCAACTCAGAATCAAGATTTAGACTCTTGTTTAAAGTGTTCGGTTGATTCAAAGCGGTCAAAACCTCTGTGGAGTTGAAAATCCAATTCCGCATTTCGAACCCGGCTTGTTCATGAACGAAACGAACTTCATTTGCCAATCGAATAGCCTCCTGTTCGCTTTCTACACTCACCAGCATATCATCCACGTAATGGTTTTCGATTATGGCTGCTGCTGCTAGGGGATATTGACCTGCGAACTCTCCGGCGTTGACGTTCTTGACGTATTGTGCAATACTCGGAGAACAGCATGCTCCGAAGGTAAGAACTTGCATGACATATGTGCTGGGACTGGTATCACTAGGGTTTTCCTTCCAAAGAAATCTTTGGAAATGTTGATCTTCTTTAGACACCATTACCTGGTGGAACATTTCCCTAATGTCACCACATACTGCGATTCGATGCTGACGAAATCTGATTAGAACGTCGACAAGTGATGTGTTTTGGTCTGGACCTTTTAAGAGGAGGGAGTTCAAAGCGGTTCCATGACTCTTAGCTGCTGCGTCCCACACGATACGGATTTTGTTCGGTTTGTTGATGTTAACTACTGGGAAGATTGGGAGGTACCACACTCGTTGATCATCTCTTTCAATTTCGTCTGCGTTGAGCTTCCGTATGTAACCCTTTGAAACATAGTCTTGAATTTTCTCACGTAGAACATTTGCGAGTGAGGCGTCTTTCTTCATTCTAATTTCCAGGCATTCGTATCGGCGCAGTGCATGTGTTTTACTGTTTGGTAGTCTAAATTTATCGTACTTCCAAAGCAATCGGCCTTCAAAACGTCCATCATCTCTTCGTTTGAAGCTCTTTAAAATCTCCCGGGCTCTACGGTCATCGTTTGATTCAATCAGGGTTGTTGACTTTGTGATTCCCAATCCGTCTATAGAAAAATAATCGCGCATGGCCTGAAGAAGCATGTCATTTTGATTGCCTATGCATTGGCACATATGCACACCGTGGTAACCAGAGAAATTGTGATTATTCGTTTCGCCTCCTCCGTATACAATCCACCCTAAACGAGTCCTAGTCGCGACTGGCTCGTGCATCTTGCCCTCGCGGCCTCTTAAAACATACCCGAGGTTCGCATTATTGCTCCCGATCAGTATACGTGGTTGGACGTTGTGGTACGATTCCACCGGTATCCCTCTTAGATGGCTATATTGTTTGGACAAATCTTGCAAGTTCAGTGATTGGTGGAATAAACCTAGATTGGCAACGGTATGCACTTCAGGAAGTCGATACCTTTTAAGACCTGACGTGGTACCGGAAATGTTGAATGTAACGTTTTCGGAATCTAACTCATGAAGAGTTTTGTTGCTCGTCCAACGCAGACACAGCGGCTCAGTTTTTCCAGTCACACCTAATTCTGCAGCTAATGCGCTTTCCATCAACGTTACTGATGAACCGTCATCTAAGAAAGCGAAGGTCTTGATCGTTTTACAGGGTCCACACAGGAAAACGGGAACCACGCGGAATAAAACATGGTTCGACCTCTTGTAATGGATGTTGCAGTCAGCAGATACAACAGGATCATCTTCTTTAACTACGGAATCTACATTTTGAAATTTATGAAGCAGGGGATGATGTTTGTAAGAGCATCCATTTTGACCACATATTATTTTGGATTTGCATGCTGTTCTAAAGTGCCTTCCTAGACATCTCTTGCAGAGGCCGAATTCATTAACCGCAGCCCAGCGACCCTTGTAGCTGAATTCACAAAAACGCTTACATTTTTCCAATGATGTGCAGTTTCCTTTGCAAATTTTGCAGGATCGATCCACCTCAACCGTTGACTGAAAATGTTGCTTTGGCTTCCCTTTAGGTTCTCTTACTTGGTAAAATTGAGCGTTATACTCCCGAGATTCTAATAACTGGTCATCGTCGATTTCGGTATGCATGTTCAAATAAGCTGGCCCCCTTTTCGCGTTTTTTGATAATTTTGGATTGGCGTTGGCAAAGGAAGCTATTGGCGAAATGGTTTCTGCAAAATCATACAACCAGTCGCAAAATGTGGTAAGTCTAACATCAGCAATCGATCTTCGGTACCTGACCCAATCAACCTGGTATTGTATTGGTAGTTTTTCTACTAATTCGCGAAGCAATGCAACGTTATATGTGTACTCGTTCAGCTTGCATGCGTCGATAGTAGCGCACAAGTTTTTCACAGAAAGTGCAAACTCAACCATGGTTTCCAAACGATCAGCATGAGGAGAAGGGGTTGTTCGGATCCTAGAAATCAAATTATTCACGATGATTTCAGGATCTCCAAATAACATCTTCAAAGTTGAGATGATGCCGCCTACGTTGGATGGACTCATTAGCATACACTTAACCGCTTCGTATGCTTTACCCCGGAGACACTTCTGGAGTCGAATCAAATTTTCTTCAGACGTGAATCGGCACATACTGGATGTAGTGTTGTATGTTGCATAAAATAACGGCCATTCTTCCGGAACACCACTGAAGACAGGTAGTTCTTGAGACACAGCTTTCCGGGCAGCTACCTGACTATTGGTAAGGTCACCTTCAAGATAAACTTCTTCGTGAGCGTTTCCAGGCGTAGACCGAAAAGCACGATATTGCGGCGTTGAGCGGTGTCTAGGAGTAAATTGACCCTGAGCTGAATACATGGGTAGTCTTGCAACATCCTGTTGGATTCGTCCATCAGCTGCAGCGAAGTCGACATATGTGTCATCTGGAACCCTCCGTTGATGTCGTCTCTCGAAAGGCTGCTGAGAAATCCTCGGATGCAACTGTGCCGGATGATTAATTATGGTTGGTTGATCTGGCATGACATGTCTCTCTGCGGTTTTCGGATAATGAAGTTGATGTTCCTGCGGTAAATTTTGTTTTGAACGCTGAAACATAGATGGAGGTAGTTGGCGTTCTTCCATCTTTGTGTATGGATCAGCAGACTCAGAATCGTAAGCCATTTCTTGCATCAAATTGTAACGCCTTCGAAGCAACTCCTTCTTCCTTGTGTACTCTTCTTCATGAAGACGCTGTTCTTCTTCCAGTCTCTGCAACTCCAAACGGATGTACTCCTTTCCCACAGGCCGCGAAAGACTTGGAACGTGCTGCTGTTTCGATTGATCTAAAGACCCTAAATTCTGGTAACTTTGATGATCGCTTGAAGGCATAACACAAAACTTGTCGGTTGCAGCAGTAGTGTACACTGGTTTATTTGAAACTGCGATCTTTGGCGGAAGCGAAGAACTCACTGTATGGACATTGCTAGATGGAGCGTTGAGTGAAAAAATATTTGCATACGGAGCCAGGGTATACGTAAGGGCTAAGGAGGTAGCGGGGGTGGCTATAAGCGAAGGCATAGTACTAACGATTGTGTTGGTTGAGGGAACCGTGAAAAGTGTTGGAGCTATGGTACTATTCCTATTGCTAATAGATATTTAATATTGTTTCTTTCTTCTCTTTTCAGATGTGGTTACCTTTATCGAGGCGTGCTCAAATTAGTTATTAAAAACTGGCTCTAGTTTTAGTATTACAATATTTCACAAACTGCTCAATAAATCTGGCGCAATATCTTCTAATTCTGCTTCTTCTTCTTGATTGTTCTTATTACTAAAAAAAATATCTCTCCGAACTATTTCCTTACAAGATCAGGGTCTTTTCGCATGAGCCTTTTGCTATTTTGTATCAGATCTAAAGTCCTATGCCTGATGCACGGAAAAAAATCTAAAAATTATTTTGATGGAGGCGCGCCGTGACAGTAAATGAAGGTCATTCCCTTTGAACAGCATTCGTTAAAAGTGGAGTAACAAACATAAGTTTATATTGCAGGAACCTGCAGATATATCAGTGAAACTTGATAGAACACAAAGCAGGAATTCGTATTAAATCCATTTTAAAGCCATTACTCTGACGCATCTGTAAATAAGCTTTGCAATGACACTTGCCTTAATATACGGGACAAATGTAAACTTAGAAATTTGTTTTTGAAACATTTTTGAATATTTGACTTTCAAAGAGAAAATTTAAAAAAAACGCTAAGAACTTATTTAGTGATGCAACTGATATTTTTTTTTTCAAATATATATATTTTTATCGTAGTAAATTTATTTAAAAAAAAAGAAATTTGCACTGTATTTAATACATAACTAATTTAATTTATTTTTCATTACCATGATAAGTGCTGTTTGGGTATCGAGCCGGTTCAATTTGCTTACCTTCTTCAGGCAGTGGGGGACAAAATTGAAAAAGATGGGAGAGCTCCCATGTAAATTTAAGATAAAGAGCTTTTCAAAGAAGGGACCATATTTAAAAAGGTTTTTTTTTGGGTACAGAGTACAAATTTCAGATCTTGAAAAACGAGTTTAGAGTTTCAGCAAATAATATATACCATCTTTGAATTGCAATTCAGAATTGCAGCTGCAGCTCTCATTTCAAAGTTGTTGATTCTGAAGTATTATGAGGTTTGATTTAAAAAAATGCTCTCTAAAATCTAAATTTGAATAAATTTTTACAAATTACATTTATTTCCGGAAGGTGTAGCAAAGCACAACGGGTCAGCTAGTATCGCATAAAAATAACATAAAGTCGCATCAATTGTCCGTAATAATTAAATTTGTAATAATTGGAGTAAAATAAAAGTCATGGCTTCCATTTTTTAAGAGAGATTTTTTTTTCCTTTGGGCGCCGGGCGGTTTGTTTTACGTCTCCATGATCGAGGCGTCGCGAACCAACGACGCGAAAGAATAGTAACCATGGCATAGCATACTGATTTGTGGGAACATTTTGGCGCGTGTTGCTCAACCAGGTACACTTTCAATGCACGTGGTGGCGCTATGAAGCCTAGATTTATTGTTTTTCTTTTTGATTCCCAGCGCATTTGTACAGCACATATTAATGAATGAGGCCTAGATGTGACCAAGATTGATATTTTTCCGATCGAATCAAAACCATATAAACGAGTTTAAAAATTGAAACTATATTGATGTTATGTCATGTGATTTAAAGCAGCAATTGTTATCTAAGAAATATGAAATTATTACTGATGCATATGAAATAATTGTATGACTCTATGCAAACGTTTAAAAAAAGTGGGAAGAGTTACATACAATTAAATAATCCAATACGCCTAGAAGGTGAGTTTTGATTCATATCGATAATAGAGAAAAGAATAAGAAGTTTTCGACAGAAATAAATGGAAATCATTTTTTAAACATGCACAAATGTACTACAAAAAAACGATGAAAATTAACAGACACATGAACAGAACAAGAGCCTGTCCTTTGAAATGGATTATATAGGAATCATGTTTATTCAAAGGCCAAATGCAAAGAACTTTTTGATTCTTTGCAATCACGAGTTAAAGTTATCTTTATTGATCTACTTTTTCATAACAAAAACTGAAGATAAGCATTTTCCGGAAGAATTTTCAGTTAAGAAGGTGAACTAAAAAAATGCAATTTTTCAATATTTGCAAAAAATGTATGAATTATTTGTTCATCTTAAAATTGTTGGGCCCAAATAAACTATAGGACTCAATAAACTAAACTTTTTTAAAAAATAGTTCTCCGAAAAACTGATTACTTTTACTGTTTGCTTACACACTATTTAAGTACTTACTTAACAGGAACAGTGTGTTTTTGTTTTACATATTTTGTCTACGTAGAAGAGCCTTTTGATCCACTTTTTTGTTGAAAAGTTTATGATTGATATTTCAGTCGCAGCAGAATTTTTTTGGTAAATTTTTATATGACCTGAGAGTGTTAAAATTTATATTTATTCCTGTCATTTCACACAGTGGAATAAGTTCAACTGCGGCTTTTAACCATGGAACATCTACCATTTAATAATTTTATCTCCAAAATAGCTAGAAAGGATATTCCGAGTGTTGAATCTGAAGCGGGTATTTAAAGTTATTAAATATCTTTATTAATCAAGGTCTTTTGGTTGAACAGCATTCAGTGTAATTTAGGTTGCATTAATAATTCCGAAGAAAAACTGCAGATATATCAATGAATGTTGATAAAACAGACAAACAAGAACAAGATTCAAAGTCTTTCCACTAATGCATCTGAAAAATAGCTTTGTTTTTTAACTTGCCCCAACAAATGGGACAAATGTATACTTAGATATATCTTTTTGCCAACATAATTGGTATTTATTTGAAAATATTCATTTTTTTATGGATACGAAAGTTGAACTGTGGTGATATCCGCTTGCACCTGCCCCGGTGTATCTTTATTGAAAAATTAAGATTTACAATAAAAAAGGCACTTTTTTTAAAGGTTTTTAGTGACGTCTACATGAAAATTACCAGAAAATATAATGAACTCATGAAACCATCGTAGCATGAACAGGATATTTCTTTTCGGTGTTTTTAATTTGCAAAAATCTGTTTTTCCATTAAATGTTATGAAAATATTACATAATCCTTTAAGGTAAAATAGGAAAAAATACCATGATTCGGTTGAATAACAAAAAAAATCTAAAAATATTTTTTCTCTCTTCAAAACCAATCATTTCCTTGATTCATTGGGTTAAAGTTCAAAGGAATTCAATTAGCATTTTTTGCTGGAATAAATGTAAAAAGTAGATTGCAGTATACAAAATCGGGAGATTCCATGCCATGACAAGTGCTGTTTGGGAACACTTCAAGTTGAAATGTATCATGTCTATAAGCTTGGTTTCTAGCGAAACTTTTTAAGCATGATTTCAGTGAAAATATGTATAATTATTCACACTGCTTCGAAGGGTGAGGATGGTAAACAAAAGCTGATTTTCACTAATGTATTTTATTTCTTCAGCTCTTAAATAATATACCACCCAAAGCTAATTGGGAGCTGAAAGCGCTGCGTTCGATATAATATAAGGCAAAAAACTCAAAAAGTGTGCAGATATCCAAAATTATATTTCCATAAAGTTTATATGAAAAGTTAATAAAAAAGTATTCATGTAAGATGCATTTAAGATTGATTGAAGGTTATTTTTGATAATTTATGTAAAGATCCATAGAATTGAGTTGAAATTCTAAGGTTTTATTTTGATAGAATTAAGCAGGACAATTCAAGTAAACGGAAAGGAGGGAAATGTAAAAAATATAAAAGCACATGTTTCCAACAGCTAGACGAAAAGAAGAAAAAATGGAAAATGGACGCCAAGTTTAACATGGTAAGACGAAGTTTACCGGGTCTGCTAGTAAGTTTATAAAAAATTATGGATTTTATAAGTTTGTGTCTTGTGTTTTTATTTAAAGGTGGAAGTTTCAACACCGTTTTTCTCATTGAGCTCGGAGCCGTTTCTAAGCTCCTTTTAGTCAGCAATCAACTGTCACTTCAACCCATAGTGCAGGCAGATCCCTGCAACGTTACACGATTTGTCTATGTATCGTGTGACCAACATCTTTTAAATAAGTCTTGGTGAATCTCGTTTTTAACCTTTTTTTTCCTTAGATTTAAGCTTTTTTTTGCCTTGAGAGCATAGGAGATGAAAGCTCAAATCTGAAGAAAAAAGCTTAAATCTGTTAAAAAAGGGGAAATCTGAGGGGAAATCTGAGAGATGTGCTCCACACGGTTTGTATAACATTGCCGGGAAGTGAGTGCAGGTGAGCCTGATAGCATACAGTAACGCGGGGTAATTACCACAATAGATCAACTACTGGTCGCAGTGGGCTCTCCCCTACAAGGAAAAAAAAGCTCCTTTTAGCAAGCGTGTTAGCTAATAAATAAACCAACAAGTTACTTGGGTAAAAAAGTTTATTTACATTTAATGTTTTATTAAATATTTAAAAATATTTAACCAAAATGTGAATGAATAAACTTACTCTCAAATATCGAAATCACACTGAAACACTTAGAAAGAAAAGATTGCACTGATGAAACTTGCTCCTCGCATAGATCGCTTTTTGCCGATTAAAGTGTTTGTGTTCATTTTTTTTTGTGTACAATGCTACCCTCTATTTTCCATACGAAAATCATGGACATAACGGCTTCCCTGGTCTATCCGTCTAACGTGGCGGTAGAAGCTGTTATCCGACGAGCGGTGGGCAAAATGCGGATTTTAAACAGATCCAGTCAACTTGTTCGCTTTGCCGACGACATTGACATAGGCAGCAGATCATATGCGGCGGTGGAGGAGATCTACCGCAAACTGAAACGAGATACAGGAAAAATTGGGTTGATGATTAATACGTTCATGACGAAGAAGTTGCTGGCCTGCGGATCCGAGACCGATCGAACCCGCTTATCCATTAAAAACAAAGTCACGATCGACGGCGACGAGCTGGAGATAGTCGAAGACAGCTAAATGATCTATGAAATTTTCAAGACTGCCCAGCAGAGCTCATGTGTCCTGGATAGAAAATCAAAGCTTACTAAGCATTAAAAATTATATTGTTGGCGGGTGTTTTTGTTCAACAAGTACTCAAGCACGTGGTACCGGTGCGAAGTATTTGATTCATTTGATTACAATAATGAGCCGCCATTAAGGACGGAAAAAATACTACTCGCCTGTTAGGAATATATTGATCAGAATAGTGATTTTCAAAATGGTCTCTACCGCCGCTGAGTGGCGTTGAGTGTCTATGTTAAAGAATTTGCTGTGTGTAAAGTATGGAGTATGGAGTATCATCTTCATTATGAATTTACTTCTTCAGATGAATAACTATTTGAACTAAAAACTAATGTTTCAGGTGAATTTCCACATAGGGAAAAAAATTAGTTAAACTTTGGGTTGTAAGTCTAAGGCTGCGATCTCAACGCTTTGATTGCAGAGTAGAAATTTTATTTAAAAGATGGATTAGACAATTTATTGTGCATTTTCTGGAAAAAGTTAAAACCAAATCAAACACATGGAACTTTTTGATTATTAAATCTGAAGTTTTTAGTTTTGTGCAATATAATTTCATTGGGTAATTTATGAATTTTAAATTATTGTTGGCCATCAATGTGTTCAATTCTACCATCCAATTTTAAGAAACCTGAAAAACCACATTGAAAACATGCACAGGAGGTCTTCAACAAGGTTTCAGCGGAAGTCAATTTAAAAATTTCTAAGTACAAAATAAATCTTAAATCAACCATTCTACGGGGAGATCATCTATCTTGAAAAGTTGGATAATCATCAAAAGAAGTCGTTCACATATGTTTACAAGCTGAATAAACTGGATTTTCATCAGATAGCACATGGAAAAGATGAAAACTACATAAATATTATTTGAAGATAAAAAAGGACAAATCTATTTAAACTTCCAAAAAAAAGGGTGGGTTTAAATTAAGGTTGCCAAATTTTTTTCCGTCTTTTTCCGGACCGGACAAATCCGGGAAATTTCATAAAAACTCTAAAAATTCGGGCATTTGATATCAAAATGTTGTAACCGTTGTTACAAAATGCATTAAATCTTTTTTTCAATTTTTCTGTATGTAATGAGTAAGCTGTATTGTATTTTGTTGAATTTATGTGTAGGAAGTAGGGATTATTCTTTATATTAGCTACAATCGGGATTTTCAAATATACAAAAACATATATTGTTAGTTTTAGACGAGCGGGCTTCATAGAGGGTGTTCATGGTACTATGAACAATGGGGGTGGTCCGCCATATTGGGTGGCTGAACAAGAGTTGGCATAGGAGGATGGGCAAAGAGGAAGATGACTCAGCTTCCGTTATGTGTCATTTTCATCTTGGCGTTCGTGTGTGAAAGTTGTGAGTGTCCTAAGTAAATGTGTTGTATGTAAGTGGCCTAAGAGTCCGACAACCTTGGATCATTCAGGTAAAATTTTCGTATGAAGGGGGGAAATGATCAATTATGTTAAAACCGGTTCATTTTATAGGACCTTGTAATCCTTGATTGGTTTTCTAAAAGAAAACCACGACCTCACACCACGCACGAGTCGGCCTAGGCAGTCTTTGACTGTCTACGCCTAACCCGTAAAAGACCTGTCTCTCTGGTCCCGTGGGACCATAAGTACCAAGGAGAATTGTCTCAGGCCCAAGGAGACCCCCTCTCGGCGCGACCAATACGGCCTTGCTGTGGTCCGCCGATCGCATCAACGAGGGAAGACGCCAGCAAGCCAACTCCAGCAGTCCAAAAACTCCATTTTGGACAGTCAACCCAAGCCACAAAACGAACTCTTGGTCATCCAAGCAAGAGTTCAACAGCAGATCGACAAGTCATCGAGCATCGAAACACCGAGCAGGATCCTGTAGCGCGCCAACGAGTACCCAAAGAAAATCCGTCGACGGTATGTACACCCCATTTATGAAGTGCCCCTTAACCACACTACACACCCACACCCACACTTCTTGAAACAAAAAATAAAACCCCAGAATTTACTAAAGAATAAAATCTTTCAGTTTCAACTCAATTAAACTGTTTTGATTTGGCAAGAAACTCCACAGCTAACTCCGTAAATTTTGTTCCGCGTTCCCTCCGGGTACCCAGTAGTAGGCCGACCCTGGGACACAGTTCAAGGGTCTTCTGCTGCTGAGCTAGTTTTCCGGGAGTGTTGGACCATGAGGTTTTAATGTTCAACCCAAAATCTGAGCAATAACCGGGGAAATTTGGTCAAAACCACAAAATTATTCAGTAAAAATCAAGAAAAAAACACTGATATATTTTTTTATCAAACCACATACTCAGGTTTTAAATCGTATTTTAGGCTTCCAAAACACAAATCATGATTATTTGGATAAAACTTACCATGAAAAATTTCTTTTGAACGTAAAAATGAAAAATTATAATAACTCAATTTTAGTTTTTTGTTACATTTTACAAAAAGTGTGAATGAATTTTTCCAACGTAATCCGGATTACGGAGCTGGCTTCGTGTGTTTCGTGATAGAATGAATAAGCATTCCAGAGAAATTATTACAAATTTCTATTAGCAAACCTCAAAACTATTGGTTTTTCAATAATATGAAAACAACTTTGTTTATTAAATATCCCAATCAAACTTCAACAATACACTAAAAAAAATTAGATGTACTAAAAAAAATTAGATAGTTTATATGACCAAACATGGTCAAATTTGTAATACTGATGAATAAAAAACTTTCAAAACATTTAAAAATCAAACGAAATATTTTGATTTATTTTTTATGTGAACCCGAGTAAGGCCGGGTAAAATCAACTAGTAGTTATATAAATATAAGCAAAGGAAACCGTGAATAAAATTAAAGATTGTATTGATATTGTTCGGTGAAATAAATGACTTTGTACTTTGTTATTTTACGTTTCGAATTACTTTAATTATTTTATTAGTGTACAAAAAGTATTGAAATTCGTTTTGTAATTAGTTTAATTAATTTTTAAAAATATTTGTTTGCTAATCTGGAGAATATTGCAAAATAATAGTAAATCGAAACGTTAAAGAACAAAGTATATAGTCATTTAATTCAAACAATAATGTATATAGTCATTTATTCCTGTTTTTTTTTTCAAATCCGTATTTTTCTGCTCTTCTATTCAAACTGACTTTATGAAAATTTAAGAAAAGTATCATTTCATTACAACCAACAAATCGCTGCTTTTTATATTTTTGAATTTTGATTTCTATTTATTTTTGAGCGATTCAGATTCGTGACATCACAACGTGGCATTTTTTTAACACGGTTTTGCAAAGCGTTGTGACGTCACGAAATCAGCTGACGTCGGCTACGTGTTATAAATCAAAGTATAATATTAAAACTTAACCTTCCAAAGTCGTTCGGGTCAATTTGACCCGAAGCGCACATTCAAATCATCATAACTCTTCGAGAAAAAATCGCAAAAATTTGATTTTGAAAACCTCCCTGGGGAATCACAAAATACACAATCTCTAGTACCAGGCAACTTCCTGTGACCACCGGAAGTGCTACCTCAAAAAAAAATCCGTAATTAGGCTGTTCGGGTCTATATGACCCGAGAGTTTGCGTAAGTTCCCCTGGCCGCCTGGCGCGGTCCTATGGGGGGGGTGATCGGGGTGATCACCCCCCCCCCCCCCAAGCGGCAAAAATCCGTTACAAAAAACCCCGCAAATGCTCGAATTTCTATAAAAAGTTGGAACTTTTCTTAGTAGATGTGCTTTCCAATTTTAAAAATTTTCCACTCCGTGGGGGTGTTTATTCCACAAAAAAGTTAATTTATCACTTAAAAGGCTCAATATGGAAAAAAAGTCGGCCCGCCAAACTAAAACAGCTGTAACTTGCAATTCCCTGGAACGAATTTCACCAAATAACTTTTGTTGAAGTACTTATAGCGTTGAATTAGAATTTGCTGATCGTATACGCTACCGACCATAATTTTGGGATCACCCCCTCAAAAACAAAAAAAAAATGTTTGGTCATATCTCAGTCATCTTAAGGCATATTGCATTTCTTTTGATCTCATTCTAAAGTCGATGATCAAAACCTTTTTCGTATGTTTTTGGCAAAATGTATATGTTAACTTAATATGACTTAAACTTGGCTTAAAAGTGGAAAATTTCCAAAAAATCGCACTTTATATTTCTTCTCGATCAGTTCAGAGTTGGGTGGACCAAATTTAAAAATTCGAACTGCATTTGAATGTCAAAACAAACATTTTTTTTTTAATTTTGTGCTAGAAATTTGCAAAGTGCGAACAGATAAAATAGCTACTTAAGATATCGATCAAAAGTTTGGGCTCACCCCTCGGTATGGTGGAACATAACTTTATTATCTTACGAGTTATGGCAGATCGATTTGTCTCCATGTTTAATGGATTAACATATCTCGATCCTTTTTAGAAGTAAAAAAAGACTTGAGCTTTGAATGCTAAATTGCCTTTGGGGCCGTTCAGATACCACGTGGGCAGAAAAAATAGATTTTTACCCCCTTCTCCCTCTCCGTGCACAAATGTAGACATTTGGCAACCCCTTCCCCCCTCCACCAGGACAGATTCGATTTTTGTTGCCTACATCTAAATCTACATTTCCATTTCTTGGTTTATTTTTAATTGCAAGCTCCGATTTTTACAGAATGCATCTCAATTTGAGATTCTCTGAAGTCATATTTTTTCTGAATTAAAGATAACAAAACTGTATAGACAATTTAAGCACGAAAGATACATTACAATTTCAGATTTTTTTTTATGATTTCTTTTTTTGGAACGTTTTTGAAAAAAATGAATCCTTATTGCATTTGCCTCGACGCAACAAAAATGATCGATTTTGATTTATTGATATAAAACTATTCTTCATAACTCAAACCATAATTGGTAATTTTTCAGATATTTGGAATTGTAGTTTACATACCTTTACATTTGAAAAAGAAATAAAAAATTTAAATAAATATATGTAAAATGTAACACATCAAAACTAAAAATGTGTTTTCTCAAAATAAGTTTCTTTTTTTTTTAAATAAATCATTTATTTTTCTTTTCAAGGCTTATTTACTGTGATACTTAACGTATTTTATTAGCATTTATGCACTTATACCCATTTGGCTCGAAGGGCCTCATACATTTCGAGCTGTTATCACAATTAAACAATTTGAACAATGTTCAATAGTTTTTAATTTAATTTAAATCTTTCAAAATTAATTGAATAAGAAATGGTTACGATAAATTATGATTTCAATTATAAAAATAAAATTCAATCATGGGGATTTTATGGTAATACAAAATTACATTAAAATTGTGAAAATTAGATTATTGGTTAAAACTTGTTATCAATTATGTTTCAAATTCTATAGAAAGCACGAAAAAAAAAATGTGTTTTTCACCTACTTTGATTAGTACTTTTGCTCAAAAGCTGAAAGAGCAATTGTTTGATTTCTACGCAAAAAGTGAAATATATTTTCATCAATTCTGTCATCACTTTAAAAACATTACTCACAATGGTATTTTTTGTAAAATATTCGGTAATGCAGACGGTACTTTTGAACACATTTTAAGCTTATTTACGATTTTTCATGTTCAGAATATTCGTTTCACCGAATACTTGAAAAGGGCCAATAGTCGGTATTCGGCCGTTCGCACTATTCGGTACATCTCTAATGATATCCATTCAATTTTCGAAAAAAAATACTGAAAATACTACTTTTAAAACTAGAGGTTATGGAAAAATTCTGATATTGAGTTCAGAAATTTATTTCCAAAATTAGTTTTTAAAGCATAGGCTCCAAAAGCTTGACAATGTTTTAACTTTCCCCAGGTGACTATTCCGTCATGCCCGAATATTTTTTTGGAAACAAGGCATTCGCTCAAGTTGAACATTCGGAAGACATTTTTCAAATTTTTGACCAACAAGGCTGGATTTCAGGATTCACCCCAATTATATCGCTGTTTTGAGCTCATCTACATAATTATATTTAAAATTTTGAGTAGATATCCAGCTAAATAGTTTAGGTTAAAAAATCTACTCTGAATCTGAAAGTTTGGTTATTTCAATTGCAATTCATTATGAATTTTCACTAAAATATTGATATAGTATAAAATTTCAGAAAATAACTCTTTATTCAATATGTTTTTATTTAATACAAACATTTAAAAAAAGTTTGAAAATATTGAAAGCATGAAGAAAACATACGACTTTTCACTTTTCTCATAAATAATTCGTTACAAATTAGTTACTTTTTCTTTTGATTCAATTCCAGCTTCATTCATGATTTTGATGTTCTTATTTTAGAATTAAATTTATATTTAAAAAATGAAGAATTCGAACAAGAATTAGTAATAATTCGATAATAAATACTTCAGAAAAATAATTAAATATTTAGTTTTTAATTCATAGCAATTATTAACAAACACTTTTCAGGGTCTTACCCTGATTTGAAGATTCTCAGTAATAATATTGTGATTGTTTTATAAAAGGGTATCAACATGAATATAGAGAGGAAATTTGATAAAAGTTTTCACTATTTTTCTATAATTTCAAATTTTTCAAATTACAAACCTAAAAGTTTACAAACCTACAAAATACAAGTCTTATTTGCAACTGCAAACTACCCCCCACCCTCCTCCATCCACCAGTCTATTTCTCAAAATAAACATTTTTTCACCAGATATTTACGATCCTTCTTATCGACTGATTTCTGAAATTTTGGAAAAATCACCCCCCCCAAGAGCCAACTCTAGGACCGCCCCTGCTGGCCGCAAATATTGACCGATTTCGATGAATTTTAATTCATTGTATAGATGATTTATTCTAGTTTCTAGATGTCGAAAAAATAAGTCGAAATATTTTACGAGATCACCTGTAGCTGATTCCGAATGAAAATAGTCCCGAAAAAGAGCTCATTTTAGAATGCTTATAACTTGTGAGAGGTTCCAAATATTGCGCTGATTTTATAATATTTGGAATTGTCAAGAATAAATCTATCCATGGATGTATGAGTTTTTAGTGGTCCAACGAAAGTTTTGACCGCTATCCCGGAACTTCCGGTAGAAAAAATGCTTACTTCAAGAAAGTTACCCAATTTTGGCTTTGCATTGCTGTATCTCGCTTACTAATGAACCGATTTTCTAAATTCATTTTTTTTTTCGTTACTTCATTATTATTTTTGTAGAACATAGTTGGTTCCTCAAAAATCTCAGTTGTTCAGTATATTGTAATAAAACTCACATCTTTTTTGTCATTTTTCAAACTCCCCCTCGTGTCGGTGGGTTTACTGGATTTTGATAGCGAGATTTCTCTAAAATTTAAACTCAAATTGGTCACTTTTTATATACCTAGAGATTCATTAGAATCTCCTCTTTCGATTGACATACTTTTTGTGTAGTATTTTGAAAATTTGTAGCCACGTTTTTCGAATTTACTAAAGGCTGCCAGATTTCAACCAGTTTGGTCCACGTTTTCAGCAGGTTGGCGTACAAATCTCGCACCCCTCACATAGCCACGGGAGTAAAAAATCCTTTAGCTCTCTTTTTGTCGCTCACCACATCTACCACCCAACCCAGCAGCAGGAGGAACTGCCGTCTCGCCGCGTGGTTTGTTGATTGATTGTGCTTATGCTGATACCTCTTTGTGTAGAAAATGTTTTGATTTTAAAATAGAGAAAGATTATTTCTCCAAATTGAAATAAACTTCTTGAATCTTTTAAGATATTTTATCATTAGAATTCTTCAGTGATACATTTGTTTTGAATGTTATCATGGTTATTTTCTTTTACTTCAAGCAGTGTCTACAGCAGGAAAAACAAAATCTATGTTTTAAGTAACAAATATTTTGAAATTTTAATCAGAAACTTTAATCAGAAATCGAAATCTGAAATTTGAAATTGGATCTGAAATCTGAAATCTGCAATCTCAATCTGAAATCTGAAATCTGAATCAGAATCTGAATCTGAATCTGAAATCATGGACGTGAACTTTAGAAATGTTGCCCAATAATATAAAATATCAAAAAAGATTCAATCAAGACCTACAACAATAAAACATTCATTTCGTTATCAGCATCAGCACAATCAATCAACAAACCACGCGGCGAGACGGCAGTTCCTCCTGCTGCTGGGTTGGGTGGTAGATTTGATAGCGACAAAAAGAGAGCTAAAGGATTTTTTACTCCCGTGGCTATGTGAGGGGTGCGAGATTTGTACGCCAACCTGCTGAAAACGTGGACCAAACTGGTTGAAATCTGGCAGCTTTAAGTAAATTCGAAAAACGTTGCTACAAATTTTCAAAACACTACACAAAAAGTATGTCAATCGAAAGAGGAGATTCTAATGAATCTCTAGGTATATAAAAAAGTGACCAATTTGAGTTTAAATTTTAGAGAAATCTCGCTATCAAAATCCAGTAAACCCACCGACACGAGGGGGAGTTTGAAAAAGGACATGACAAGATGTGAGTTTCGTTACAATATACTGAACAACTGAGATTTTTGAAGAACCAACTACATATGTTCTACAAAAATAATAATAAAGTTAATGAAAAAAAAAAAAATTTGAGTTTAGAAAATCGGTTCATTAGTAAGCGAGAAGCAGCAATGCAAAGCCCAAATTTGGGTAACTTTTTTGAAGTAAGCATTTTTTCTACCGGAAGTTCCGGGATAGCGGCAAAAACTTCCTTTGGACCACCAAAAACTCATACATCCATGGGTAGATTTATTCTTGTCAATTATAAAATCAGCGCAATATTTGGAATCTGTCACAAGTTATAATCATTCTAAAATAAGCTCTTTTTCGGTACTTTTTTCATTCGGAATCAGCTACAGGTGATCTCGTAAAATATTTCGAATTATTTTTTCAACATCGAGAAACTAGAATAAATTATCTATAAAATGAATTAAAATTTATCGAAATCGGTCAATATTTGCGGCCAGGAGAACGTACGTAAACTACAGGTCAAATTTATCTAAAATGGATTTGTACGGAAATTTTGCGAACGGCTTTGGAAGGTTAAACTGAATTTACCAAAAATGCTTAGTAACTCAACAAACAATGTGATTTGGTGATTGAATAGATCCAGTCCGTCCCAGAAAATGAAGTACATTGAATCCAAAAAAGGCCCGTTTGAGAAGATAAGACTTGCAACATTGCGCACATCAATTATGTTTGAACATAATTTGTGCGATCACGTGAATATTTTCAAAAATAAAATAATACTAGGAAAAACTCATTTGTAAAAGTGTTGAAATGTTTTTCTGAATGTTTTTAATGTTTAATTGCAAAGCAAAGGAAAAATAAAAGATAATTCCAAAAGCCTTTGATCTATTGAAAGTTTATAAATGGTTACTGGAGTGCCCAAATCAGCCGACTTTTGAAAATCTTATAAGCTGCAAGCTGAAATTGATCCTAGGTCTAGCACAAAGTCCAATGCTATATTTGGGGGATTGGATCACGGAATGTGCAATGAGCCTGAAAGTTGTATAGAATTATGAGAAATTTTGTTTGGAAGGAACAAAACCCAGCTCCAATTTCTTAAGACTGTGATTGACTGATTTCTTTTCAATATAGTTATTCACAAAGCTTGAGTTATGACGAATAATTCGTCCCAAAGTCACATTTCGGTAAGGGCTATGTATGTATGTGTGTATGTTGGTTATCCACCATGGGTGCACGGATCCACCGCAGTTTCTGCCGAAGTATGTGCACATGCATTCTTTAGATCATTAAGTTCGACAAATTTCCAATGCAACGCGTACTCCATACCCGGACCCCATGGCTTCGTATAAACTGTTATGGAGTGAATGTATTGTGTTTGTTTGTCTGAAAATCCGGTTATATTGCAATCCCTACTAAAAATCAGTTCAATCAATCAACCGTTCTACCTCGCAGCCTCCAAGAGGCAAGAAATCTTAGCGCCACTCGAAACAACCCATGCGCCACACAATAGCCAGTACTTTGCTGGCAAATCTACCTAGAAACAGACTTGCAATAAACGGCCAGCCAATCACACGCATCTTTTGTGTCTGTCCTGTGTCGTACCGTGTACCTAAGCAAGCAATAAAACGTCTTCTAATTTAGATCCGAACCGTCGCGCTGTACTCTTTTATTCGTTCTGTTAAGTAATAAATGTTCGTTTTGCCCAGCAAAATCGTTTCAAATTAATCGCCCCGAAAAGTCCACATCCGTGAAAAACCAGTGTTGATATAGGTTTTTTTGGAAGAACGAGTCAATCAGGTGGGCTAGTTTACTTACAGGTATTTCGGCATCCGTGTATATACCTGGCCAGCTGGCAACTGATTGAACGTTCCTTTTATATAGTCAGTTATAGAATCTTACCTGTCGGCCACTTATGGGATTCGAACCCAAAAGTTTTTCTTGCCGATTCCGGGAATCGAACCCAGTACGCCTGGCATACTAAAACCACATCGCCGCTATTTTAATTTTAATGCCAAATATCTTAGAAAACTGTATAAAACGTCGAAATCCGATGTTATCTGAATTTTTTGTTAATATTTCTTAAAATACACATTTGATAACAATGGAATTGACAGAAGCTTGTGAGTTAAAAATAAAAATTTATTTTATGTCATCATTTACCTGTTCCGAATTGATCTGTTCAAGCTTTTTTCGATGGAGTTCCCACGTGTAATTGGGTCTTTACGTTGTTTTAATAGAAGATTTCCGGATTCTTCGAGTCCAAATTCACAACTTTGTTTCCCTGCACTCTCTGGCTGGTGCTATTAAGCTAGTTAAGCTTTCAGGTCACGTTTGCTACCTTCTGCCATCAAAGAGCGATTTCCCACCAGCAGCAGCGCAAATATAGACTGGGTGGACGGATTGTCGAAAATCACCAATAAATCAATTCCTCAGGTCGCTTCAGGGTGCCACAACAGTGAAACAACAATCAACCACAAAGTCCGAGACTGGTATGGTATGAATGTGCAAACCCAGCGCACGTTGCCCCATTCCTAGAACAAATGGACCCAAATCGGTGAATCCCGACTGAACAAGAAATGCTGTCGGCGGCGGATCGAACAATTGTACCTAGGACTCGGCAAAGGATTTGCTTGGTCTTTATCTGTACGGACTGATTCCTGACTTCGGTAGCTATCTGCCTCGAAAAATCCCGCAGGAAATTGGGTATTCCTTTGTTGGAAGCCACGGAAGGTAACTTGGCTTGGGGAAACCCATTCGAAAGATGAAACAAAATCGATTGTCTCGGTAGCTAAACGACAATAAATTACACTACAAGGAGACAGATGGTAGTTTTTCGTTGATCTTGGGACGGTTTATCGTATACTATTTGTTATTGCCTGGTTACTGGGGCCATTTATTGGTTCAACGAACCGAGGTAATCCAAACAGTCTCTTTAAACATCGCCAATCAAACATTGTCAACGGCAGATTTTCAAATTAAGCAATACTTGTTTTTTTCCAAACTTGTACCTTTGTCACTTTATGTTATGGATAAAACCTTCAAAACTTTTGGGATAATCATCAACCTTCTCTTAATTTATCCTATAGAAACCTACCTCCAATCAATGGATTCATTAAATTTTTCATCAGAGTTCGTGCCCGGGGTCGCAATCATTCATTAGAGGAATCTTCAATAATCCCATCGTCATTACCAGCAATTTAAGAAGCAGAACATGACGTTCAAATTGGATTAGTTCGTAACAATGAAACGCGCCTCTTCTTTCTCCAATTTATTCTACTAGATCTCCCATTCTCCATCCGTCATTCAAACAATCAACGCTCGCGTTTGGTTACAAATTAGATTGGCCTGCGCCGTAATTCGATTCCGTTTCAAACTGGTAACTGGCGTGGGAGGCGGGCAGGAGTGACGAACGTGACTTTACTCGATTCAAACACGGATTCCGCTGATTTTCGGCAGTGCTTGAGGGAGCGCGGTTTTCCTGACAGCTTTTAAATTTGTGGTAATTCTAACCTATTTGTGAAACGGAACCGAAAGAGTGGAATAAAAATTGAAACCCATCAGACAAAGGAAGATGTCACTTAGGTTGTTATGTTGTTTCCGGATTATTGTTTTGCTTTTGTGAAATGTTGGCAGATTAGTATTAGTTCTGTGGAGTTCGTTATACATCTGTATTTGCATTGGTCAAAGAACATCCGTCTCGAATAAATCTGGTCTATAAGCTAGGCTGGAGCGAGACTGATAGGTAAGATATTTATCTGTTTGACTTCATCTTTTATAAAAACTGTACTCGAAAATCGGCTAAAATTTTTGAGTACGTTCGTAATAACTCGATGAAGTGTTAGGTCAGGCAAATAGATATACGCTGCAACATTTTGGCAGCATTTTCATACTTTTCGACAGAAAAATGAGCACTTTTTAAAAAGATTTGTTATCGTTTATAATAAAAATTCGTGCCGGAACCAAACAAAATCAACAAAACTATTGTTTTATAGATGAGGCATGCACAGTTTGGTGATACTTGTAAACTTATCTAATTCAAAACTCTCTCAAAAATTTAAAAAAAAAATTTTGGAATGAACATGAGTCTATTTGTGTCGAGTTTCTAAAACATATATGTGAGAACGATTTTAGACAAAAATGCAGTTAATCTGTGCATTCGTATAGTGGACTATCTACACTCTTTAGGATGAATAATCCCTAAAAACATGAAATTTGCAAAATTTCAGCTTAATTGGACTCGATTCAGGAGCCTAAAAATACTCAATATTCAATGTTATTTACCCTCAAAAATTACCTTATTATGAGGAACAATCGCAAAATTTGTAAGTTATTTTTATGAGAATGGAAAAGTTTTGTCATGCTTATGAATGTCGAAGAGCCTGGAAGAATAATAAGCAACTTATTTCTAACATCATGCTGTCCATTTTATTGTTTAAAAAGCATCCAAGATTTCATTTTTTACTAGATTGATTTATTTTTTTAATGGAGTGTTCCACAAATAATTCAAAATCCCAAAAATGAAAGAAAAATTTCCATAAAAAATTGCACTGACTTTTGAACATAGATAACAAAAACGGCAAAAATGACAAAAATGAAAAAAAAAAATAATAAAAATCTGAAAAAAATGACAAAAATGACAAAAATGACAAAAATGACAAAAATGACAAAAATGACAAAAATTACAAAAATGACAAAAATGACAAAAATGACAAAAATGACAAAAATGACAAAAATGACAAAAATGACAAAAATGACAAAAATGACAAAAATGACAAAAATGACAAAAATGACAAAAATGACAAAAATGACAAAAATGACAAAAATGACAAAAATGACAAAAATGACAAAAATGACAAAAATGACAAAAATGACAAAAATGACAAAAATGACAAAAATGACAAAAATGACAAAAATGACAAAAATGACAAAAATGACAAAAATGACAAAAATGACAAAAATGACAAAAATGACAAAAATGACAAAAATGACAAAAATGACAAAAATGACAAAAATGACAAAAATGACAAAAATGACAAAAATGACAAAAATGACAAAAATGACAAAAATGACAAAAATGACAAAAATGACAAAAATGACAAAAATGACAAAAATGCCAAAAATGCCAAAAATGACAAAAATGACAAAAATGACACAAATGACACAAATGACACAAATGACAAAAATGACAAAAATGACAAAAATGACAAAAATGACAAAAATGACAAAAATGACAAAAATGACAAAAATGACAAAAATGACAAAAATGACAAAAATGACAAAAATGACAAAAATGACAAAAATGACAAAAATGACAAAAATGACAAAAATGACAAAAATGACAAAAATGACAAAAATGACAAAAATGACAAAAATGACAAAAATGACAAAAATGACAAAAATGACAAAAATGACAAAAATGACAGAAATGACAAAAATGACAAAAATGACAAAAATGACATAAATGACAAAAATGACAAAAATGACAAAAATGACAAAAATGACAAAAATGACAAAAATGACAAAAATGACAAAAATGACAAAAATGACAAAAATGACAAAAATGACAAAAATGACAAAAATGACAAAAATGACAAAAATGACAAAAATGACAAAAATGACAAAAATGACAAAAATGACAAAAATGACAAAAATGACAAAAATGACAAAAATGACAAAAATGACAAAAATGACAAAAATGACAAAAATGACAAAAATGACAAAAATGACAAAAATGACAAAAATGACAAAAATGACAAAAATGACAAAAATGACAAAAATGACAAAAATGACAAAAATGACAAAAATGACAAAAATGACAAAAATGACAAAAATGACAAAAATGACAAAAATGACAAAAATGACAAAAATGACAAAAATGACAAAAATGACAAAAATGACAAAAATGACAAAAATGACAAAAATGACAAAAATGACAAAAATGACAAAAATGACAAAAATGACAAAAATGACAAAAATGACAAAAATTACAAAAATTACAAAAATTACAAAAATTACAAAAATAACAAAAATTACAAAAATTACAAAAATTACAAAAATTACAAAAATTACAAAAATTACAAAAATTACAAAAATTACAAAAATTACAAAAATTACAAAAATTACAAAAATGACAAAAATGACAAAAATGACAAAAATGACAAAAATGACAAAAATGACAAAAATGACAAAAATGACAAAAATGACAAAAATGACAAAAATGACAAAAATGACAAAAATGACAAAAATGACAAAAATGACAAAAATGACAAAAATGACAAAAATGACAAAAATGACAAAAATGACAAAAATGACAAAAATGACAAAAATAACAAAAATGACAAAAATGACACAAATGACAAAAATGACAAAAAATGACAAAAATGACAAAAATGACAAAAATGACAAAAATGACAAAAATGACAAAAATGACAAAAATGACAAAAATGACAAAAATGACAAAAATGACAAAAATGACAAAAATGAAAAAATGACAAAAATGACCAAAATTACAAAAATTACAAAAATAACAAAAATTACAAAAATTACAAAAATGACAAAAATTACAAAAATTACAAAAATTCCAAAAATTCCAATAATTCCAAAAATTATAAAAATTACAAAAATTACAAAAATTACAAAAATTACAAAAATTACAAAAATTACAAAAATTACAAAAATTACAAAAATTACAAAAATTACAAAAATTACAAAAATTACAAAAATTACAAAAATTACAAAAATTACAAAAATTACAAAAATAACAAAAATAACAAAAATGACAAAAATGACCAAAATCACAAAAATCACAAAAATTACAAAAATTACAAAAATTACAAAAATTACAATTATTACAAAAATGACAAAAATTACAAAAATTACAAAAATTACAAAAATTACAAAAATTACAAAAATGACAAAAATGACAAAAATGACAAAAATTACAAAAATTACAAAAATTACAAAAATGACAAAAATTAAAAAAATTACAAAAATTACAAAAATTACAAAAATTACAAAAATTACAAAAATTACAAAAATTACAAAAATTACAAAAATTACAAAAATTACAAAAATTACAAAAATTACAAAAATTACAAAAATTACAAAAATTACAAAAATTACAAAAATTACAAAAATTACAAAAATTACAAAAATTACAAAAATTACAAAAATTACAAAAATTACAAAAATTACAAAACTTACAAAAATTACAAAAATTACAAAAATTACAAAAATTACAAAAATTACAAAAATTACAAAAATTACAAAAATTACAAAAATTACAAAAATTACAAAAATTACAAAAATTACAAAAATTACAAAAATTACAAAAATTACAAAAATTACAAAAATTACAAAAATTACAAAAATTACAAAAATTACAAAAATTACAAAAATTACAAAAATTACAAAAATTACAAAAATTACAAAAATTACAAAAATTACAAAAATTACAAAAATTACAAAAATTACAAAAATTACAAAAATTACAAAAATTACAAAAATTACAAAAATTACAAAAATTACAAAAATTACAAAAATTACAAAAATTACAAAAATTACAAAAATGACAAAAATGACAAAAATGACAAAAATGACAAAAATGACAAAAATGACAAAAATGACAAAAATGACAAAAATGACAAAAATGACAAAAATGACAAAAATGACAAAAATGACAAAAATGACAAAAATGACAAAAATGACAAAAATGACAAAAATGACAAAAATGACAAAAATGACAAAAATGACAAAAATGACAAAAATGACAAAAATAACAAAAATGACAAAAATGACAAAAATGACAAAAATGACAAAAAATGACAAAAATGACAAAAATGACAAAAATGACAAAAATGACAAAAATGACAAAAATGACAAAAATGACAAAAATGACAAAAATGACCAAAATTACAAAAATTACAAAAATAACAAAAATTACAAAAATTCCAAAAATTCCAATAATTCCAAAAATTACAAAAATTACAAAAATGACAAAAATTTCAAAAATTACAAAAATTACAAAAATTACAAAAATTACAAAAATTACAAAAATTACAAAAATTACAAAAATTACAGAAATGACAAAAATGACAAAAATCACAAAAATCACAAAAATCACAAAAATTACAAAAATCACAAAAATCACAATAATTACAAAAATTACAAAAATTACAAAAATTACAAAAATTACAAAAATTACAAAAATTACAAAAATTACAAAAATTACAAAAATTACAAAAATGACAAAAATACCAAAAATGACAAAAATTAAAAAAATTAACAAAATTACAAAAATTACAAAAATTACAAAAATTACAAAAATTACAAAAATTACAAAAATTACAAAAATTACAAAAATTACAAAAATTTCAAAAATTACAAAAATTACAAAAATTACAAAAATTACAAAAATTACAAAAATTACAAAAATTACAAAAATTACAAAAATTACAAAAATTACAAAAATTACAAAAATTACAAAAATTACAAAAATTACAAAAATTACAAAAATTAAAAAAATTACAAAAATTACAAAAATTACAAAAATTACAAAAATTACAAAAATTACAAAAATTACAAAAATTACAAAAATGACAAAAATTACAAAAATTACAAAAATTATAAAAATTACAAAAATTACATAAATTACATTTTCGTAGATGACGGAAAGAATTAAAGAAACATAAGCTATCAAAGAACGAAAGAACATAAGCCGTAAATATCATGAATTTTTCGAAAAAGATACAACGGCTCACCGACAGGACTTGAACCTGCAATCTCCGCTTCAGTACAACGGCGCGTTAGCCAATTCCACCACGGTGAACGTGATGAAACCGGCGAACCCGAGCCGTTGTATCTTTTTCGAAAAATTCATGATATTTACGGCTTATGTTTCTTTAATTCTTTCCGTCATCTACGAAAATGTGATTATTTTCAGGTACAAAGATGCACCAAACGATTTCATAACATCAGTATTGATTTCAACAGAGCAACACCTCCCTGTGTAACTGGTCTGCTCGGAACCTTGAGCAGCACTGATTTGCTTCTACATCTGACCAGAGCCAACCTGATAAGCCATTGAATTTCCCTGATTTTTGAAAATATGCCTGATTTTGCCTGATTTTTGCGAATGTCATGAAAAATGGGTAGTAAGGAACTGGAGTAGGTACCATAGCTAAAGTGAAAAATGAAAATGTGGCTGAATCAAAGGAATCGAAAGATTCCCGTTCATTCTCATTTAAAAAAAATGGATTTAAATGGAATCTTTCGATTGCTTGATGCAGTAAATAGAGTAGAATTATTCAACCAAGTACTCGCACAACACATATTAGAGTGAAAATGGTGAAAATGTGGAGCGATGACCAAAAAAAAAAAAAGGTCATCACTTTGAGCGTAATTTCCGTTACTTTAACAGCTTTAACGTAGTCTGATTTTGCCTGATTTTTATTTCGTCAGTTCCCTGATTTTCGAAAAAAAAAAAGTTAAATGTTGGCAACCCTGCATCTGACCGTAAGTTGCGGCAAACCCGAAGCAATCGACCATGTGCTCGCTCGGCTTAAATCCCGAGTCGATGGGTGGAGTTAGAGGAACAAGAGATATCAATAGCGGGAAAGATCACATGCAGGATATACATTGTGTTTTCGATAGAAGGTCCAGCAGTTGATCGGCAGAGCTCGATTGCTCGGGTTCGCCGGTTTCATCACGTTCACCGTGGTGGAATTGGCTAACGCGCCGTTGTACTGAAGCGGAGATTGCAGGTTCAAGTCCTGTCGGTGAGCCGTTGTATCTTTTTCGAAAAATTCATGATATTTACGGCTTATGTTCTTTCTTTCGTTCTTTGATAGCTTATGTTTCTTTAATTCTTTCCGTCATCTACGAAAATGTGATTATTTTCAGGTACAAAGATGCACCAAACGATTTCATAACATCAGTATTGAAAAAAATTACAAAAATTACAAAAATTACAAAAATTACAAAAATTACAAAAATTACAAAAATTACAAAAATTACAAAAATTACAAAAATTACAAAAATTACAGAAATTACAAAAATTACAAAAATTACAAAAACTACTAAAAATTGCAAAAATGATAAGTCCCACTTAGTCGATTTTCAGTCAATATGATCTTTGGAAATTTCACCAGAAGTTAACGTTTATGAGTTTTCAATTTATTTGGAATCAATAAACATTTTAGATTTCCTGCACGCAACGTGTTCTTTAATCTCTTATTCATAACTTATGCATGAACGTAAATAAAATCTCAGTGGTTTGAAAGAAAATTGCTATTCTTTTGCATTTTTTAAAGATACTTTATGTGACAACATCAATGATGTTATCATTAAAATCAAATTCAGACCTAAAATAGGCCAACAAGTCAACTATCCAATAAAATTATCATGTCAATTTCTCACCAAATAACATCTGAAATAAAACACACTTCAACATACTAGCGAGGTTGATTCATGAGCAATCGTTAAATCCACATGGGATAGCCTTCTATCAAAGTCGTCCGAGAGCCTCGAACCCACTGACAGTAAGAAAAATATCCTACCTTCTTCTTTCCACCTTCGCCGGGATGTGTGCTCGCAAAAGTTGCTCACCGGAAACATCTCAACCACCACTCTCCGGTTCATTCGGGGCATAGCATCGCTTTGATGAAATATGAACAAATCTCGTTATACACTTTGGTTAAATCAATCAATCGACGACCCCGGCTTCTTTGGCCGCAACCAACCCCAAATGAATGGTGTTCCGATCAGGAAAGTTGACCTTTTCGATTGCTTCCGACCAACCAGTGCCGGTGGGGTGTGGTTTCGTTGCTTTGCTGAGGCTGATTCGTTTCGAATCTAGACTGGTTCACGAATGAATAAATGGAAAAAACATAAGTTAACTGTCAAAATTCAATGTAATCAATAAATATGCACAGAGGTCTAAGATTCTAGCAGTATTTTTTGAGAACTTTCAAATTTTTGAAACAGCCCAAACAGTAGTTGGGGATTTAATGGACAGCCTTCAAAGACTAAATTATTTCATTTTAGCTCCAATTATTGAAGAATACAAATAACATGGTTAAAATACTTCCTTTTCAAACTACTATTCAAGAAAGGCTTGTATCAACGAATCAAATAGTTTAAAATACTTTAACATTCAAAGGGTTAACCAACTTATATTTTTCTAGTAAGCAAGCATTAAACAGTGGTCTAGAACACTAAAAAATCCATCAGCAGGTGGCAGAAAATAAACAGGTAGCACTCCTGGTGGGATTTTGTCATTAAGCGTTACTAAATCCCGCTTGAATCCCGTTGAAATGGAAACAATTGAACTCCTTCTAGATTCTCACACCTGCCGTGAGTCGTGACATGAGCGTGTAAATGTAGAACACAAAAAGCGCTGACACCCATTCGCCATTTTACGATCCGCGCGTTGCCAGCATGGCGGCAGACGACGACAACAACAACAACAAAACAATAATAACGGTGGCGACAGATATAAACAGATGTAAACAAAGAGTTTTATGTTTTAATTATCGCACCAATGCACTGAACAGGACCCGTGAAGAGGTGTTAGGGAAAACGAGGTTGGTTCAACGAACGTAACGCCCAGAAGTGGCTCCATTTTCTCGACATTATGATGACACTTGAAACGTGCCTTCAAAGAATGCTAATTAGTTATTCATGTCCGTCCAGTGACACAGTACGTGATTTGTCAATGGATGAGCTATGGATAATCATGTGAACAACAATCGCATTTGATGAGTGTGGGAATCAGTTGCCGTGTTAGGATAATAATACAGAACGACATTTTCATATGTGATGAAAGAAATTAGAGAAACATGAGCTATCAAAGAACGAAAGAACATAAGCCGTAAATATCATGAAAATTTCGAAAAAGATACAACGGCTCACCGACAGGACTTGAACCTGCAATCTCCGCTTCGGTACAACGGCGCGTTAGCCAATTCCACCACGGTGAACGTGATGGAACCGGCGAACACGAGCAATCGAGCTCTGCCGATCAACTGCTGGACCTTCTATCGAAACACCATGTATATCCCGCATGTGATCTTTCCCTCTATTGATCTCTCTTGTTTCTCTAACCCCACCCATCGACTCGGGATTTTAGCCGAGCGAGCACATGGTCGATTGCTTCGGGTTTGCCGCAACTTACGGTCAGATGAAGAAGCAATCAGTGCCGCTCAAGGTTCCGAGCAGACCAGTTACACAGGAAGGTGTTGCTCTGTTGAAATCAATACTGATGTTATGAAATCGCTTGGTACATCTTTGTACCTGAAAATGATCACATTTTCATATGTGATGAAAGAAATTAGAGAAACATGAGCTATCAAAGAACGAAAGAACATAAGCCGTAAATATCATGAAAATTTCGAAAAAGATACAACGGCTCACCGACAGGACTTGAACCTGCAATCTCCGCTTCGGTACAACGGCGCGTTAGCCAATTCCACCACGGTGAACGTGATGGAACCGGCGAACACGAGCAATCGAGCTCTGCCGAGTCGATGGGTGGGGTTAGAGAAACAAGAGAGATCAATAGAGGGAAAGATCACATGCGGGATATACATGGTGTTTCGATAGAAGGTCCAGCAGTTGATCGGCAGAGCTCGATTGCTCGTGTTCGCCGGTTCCATCACGTTCACCGTGGTGGAATTGGCTAACGCGCCGTTGTACCGAAGCGGAGATTGCAGGTTCAAGTCCTGTCGGTGAGCCGTTGTATCTTTTTCGAAATTTTCATGATATTTACGGCTTATGTTCTTTCGTTCTTTGATAGCTCATGTTTCTCTAATTTCTTTCATCACATATGAAAATGTGATCATTTTCAGGTACAAAGATGTACCAAGCGATTTCATAACATCAGTATTGAATACAGAACGAGTTTATGATTTCGTTGATTTTATGTTCTAGTAGTTTACTAAATTAAAAATTATAACAAAAACATAAGAAGTATTAGCACAGCTAATTAATATTAACATTCATCCGTGTCAGAACTTTTTACCCGTTACAGTCCCATGAGTATCGATTTGACCCTCCTGACTAAAACGAATATGTCTCTCTTGTTTCTCAACCGAATTTTGGAATCTTAGAAACCTCAATGTAACTAAAATATGTTTCACAGACATTATTCACCAACAACACTTCAATTTCCGTTATAAAAAGCATAACAAATACATACCCTAAAAACATGCTTCGGAAAAAAGACTATAAATCAGCTACGTAATTCTCAAAAAACAAATTAACTTAGTGTCTAAAAATGCTAAAGTTAGAAGCAATACGCTACGAGCTAGGATTTTTTTTTGAATTTTTTGCGTTAAATAACAATAGAGCACAGCAGTTTTCATAAATATGTAGAAATAACTGATTTTTAGCGAAAAAAAAAGTCAGATTTTGTCTATCCCTCTAGTTTTGATCACATGGAAATTATAAAATTGGTCAATTTTTAATAAAATCAATCATTCCTAACTGATAAACTAACAAACTCAAATTAAGAAATAACTGATTCTAAATCTTTTTATTTCCTTCCATTTCATAAAAGATTCATATTGTGTCATATTCCTGTTTCAGAGATACAATAAATAAAATCTACAATTTGGAATTTTTACTAGATAAAGTTTCAAAATTTTTTGACATCACTAAAACAGTATTTTAGTGTTTTATATTATAGATTTTAACTCATTTTACAACATTGTTGAAGACTGCAAAACGATTTGACTTATGCTTCGAAAATATCCAAGATTCAATTGGTTTTAAAACTTATATGAAATTTCGTCATTCGAGAATTCATTTTTGTAGAATTGGGGAAAATAAACAAAAATAAAACATCTATAACTTGTTTTTACGAGATCATATTTATGCGTGGACTTCGGGGAAGTTGGTTATCGAATTAAAATCTTTAGCAATTTTCTATGTTTTGCCAAAAAAGTACATGAATTTATTGAATGAATTTTCCCCTATTTTTGGAAGAACGCTAAAAAATTCGAATTGCAGATTTGATATCGTCGCCCCCAAAGTACTCAAAATTAGTTCAAAAATTCTGAATTTTGTTGCCTTGTGTAATAATTGCTAAGAGTTCAGAACTAATTGCTAAACTCTTAATTGTTTATCTGAATCATAATTCGGAAATATTGAATTTTTAGTACTTATTCTTAAAAACAATTTTGAATTTTTGTTCCGATTCTTCAACTTCTAAATATAAATTGAATTGTTAAATCTTCTAATATATAAAGATGAGTTGGACTATATATGTTTGTTTGTATGCACCTTATACAAATCCACACCGCTTAACCGATCAGCCTGAAATTTGGTACAGTTATGTATTTGGACCATGGTAAGGTTTTAGTAATAGTTTTGAGCCCCTCCCTTTCAAGAAAAAGGACCCTCCCATACAACTTTCGTTTTTTCTCCCACGAACCAAAAGTCATGGCACCATTTTGTCGACCGATTTTCGTTTCCTTTGGCAGGGTTGTTTTCACCACCCCCATGGGCTGGGCGTTAGAAACGACCATTCACGTGTACTGGATAGCAAATCAAAGGTTGCTGAGCATAAAAAATTTGAATGGAGAAATTTTGGCGGTTGTTTTTTCCTTCTGCTGTTCAAAGCACGTGGTACCGGTGCGAGGCATTTGATTGCAGTAATGAGCATTCATCTTTTAGGATAACAAAAACTACTCGCATGTTAGAAATATATTGAGAAGAACAGTGGTTGAGAATCTACTAGAATATGCAGTGTGTAAAGTATGAATACATTAATTCATTTTCATTATGAATTGACTTCTTCAGTTGAATAACTATTTGGACTGAAAAATAATGTTACAGGTTTTAGGAACCATCCATTTTCATAATTTCGAAACTCCTCATAGGGAAACAATAAATAAAACTGAGGGTTGTAAGTTCAAGGCTGCGATCTCAACACTTTGATTGCCCTGAAGGAATATAATTAACAATAGGAATTAGACAATTGAACGTTCATTTTATGCAAAAAAAAACGAGACAGAATTTTCAAGTTTTGGACAATTCAATTTCATTTGTAAATTTTTAAATTTTAAGTTATTATTGATTATCGATGTGCTCAATTCTACCATCTAATTATAAGAAAACCTAAAAAGCACATTGAAAACATGCAGAGGTTTCAGCAAAAATCTATTAAGAAATTTCTAAGTACAAAATAAAACTTAAATGGGTATTCCATTCTACGGGGAGATCTTGAAAAGAGGTCGTTAATATTTCTTTAAAAGCTTAATACATGGGATTTTCACTAGATAACCCATGGAAAAGATAAAAAGAATGTTATCATTTGATAAAAAAAAATTGGTGATTCAATTCAAGATTCCTTAAAATGGTAAAATAAGGTTGCCAGAATTTCCGTATCGGGACCGGACAAATCCAGCCAATTTTATCAAAAAAAAACCTGGCTAGCATTTGATTTCAAAATGTTCAAACCAATATCCTGGCGATATCCGGGCAAACTTGGTCAAAACCACGGAATTATTCAGTAAAAATAACTAAAAATTTACTTGCAATATCTTTTTTCAACAAACCACATCAGCAGATTTTAAATTGTATATCAAGCTTCCACACACGAGTCATGATGATTTCTAAAACTCGCCATGTTCTAGCAAATCCAAATAAATCCGGGCAACCTGGCAACCTTAGATTAAAATGTTTTTTGTAACAGAATGGATAAGCATTCAAGGGAAATTATTTCAAATTTCTATTAGCAAACCTAAAAACTATTAGCTATTCAATAATATGAAACCAATAAACTTTGCTTATAATCCCAATTAAAACTTTAAGAAGACTTACAAAACTAACAAAGCTCACATGGCCAAACATGGTTCAATTTGTTATAATGATGAACAAAAAGCTTTCATAATTTCAAAAAGTCAAACGAGTCATTTCGATTTATATTTTATGCGAACCCGAGCAAGGCCGGGTAAAATCAGCTAGTCTAATATATAAAGATGAGTTGGACTATATAGGTATGTTTGTTTGTATGCACCTTATACAAATCGACACCGCTTAACCGATCAGTTCGAAATTTGGTACAGAGATATATTCGGACCAGGGTAATGTTTTAGTAATAGTTATGAAACCCTCCCACCTAAGAAAAGGGACCCTCGCATACAACTTTCGTTTTTTCTCCCACGAACCAAAAATCATGGCACCCATTTTGTCAAGCAATTTTCGTTTCCTTTGGCGGGATTATTTTCACCATCACCATGGGCTGGGCATTAGAAACGACCATCCAGAGTTCACGTGTACTGGATAGCAAATCAAAGCTTGCTGAGCATTAAAAATTTGAAAGGAAAAATTTTGGCGGGTGTTTTATTCCTTCTACTGTTCAAAGCACGTGGTACCGGTACGAGCTATTGGGATGCAAAATATGCCTACATTTTGAATTGAAAAATACAACTAGCCTGTTAGGAATATATTTACTAGAATTGTAGTGGCTTTCGAAGTGCTCTTAATCGCCGCTGGGGGCTTCAAAAACAAACAGTGAACTGAACAGTGAACAATAAATTGACTTTTTCAGCCGAACAACTATTTTGACTGAGTTTTGAAAAACTTATGAACCGATGTTCATAAATTCCAGCTTTTAAGAGCCAAGCAGTTTCATATTTTTGGGATTTTTCATAGAGAAAGATAAATTAATTAGATTCAGAGTTATAAGTCCAAGGCTGTGATTTTAACGCTTAGATAGGCTTCGAGAAATTCAAACGAGGGTTTAGAAAGTTGATTGGGAAATTAAATCTAAGGTTTTGAGTTAAATATAATTCAATTTCATTGGCCAATTTCTAACTTTTGAGTCATTTTTGGTCATCAATGTGATTTGACAACATTGATCACTTTTCGCAATAATTTATGGGATGATTGAAATATAACTCAAATTAAATCTATTTCTTAAAATTATAATGGTTTATAGATAGTTTGTTTTCGATAACTTCAAAAAACTATTAGTGAAACTTTCAACATTTAAGAACAAGTAGGGCAATGGACTTATTTTGAAGCAGGGTACCGATCTTAGACCACCTTTTTTAGCTCTCTTAGAAAGCAACTAATTATGAAAAAAAATCAGTGCATTACATTAAGTGCCCGGGGTTAAACTATCTGTTAAAAAAATCATGATTAGTTGCTTTATACGAGAGCTATACAAGGTGGTCCAAAATAGGTCCTCTGGTCCAAAATAAGTCCGTTACCCTACTCATGAAGCAGTGTGATTTTAAAAATCACACATACTATTGAAAACATGCAAATTGAGTTTTAAACATGGTTCAACAATATTCGAATGTCTTTTTTGAAAATTTCTAAGTACATAAAACTTGAATATATCATTGTACAGGGAGATCATCCAACTTGAAAAGAGGGATGGTCTCTAAAAAAAGATTTTATCAAATGGGGGATGTGAAAATTTTGCAAACAGTTTCATCAGCTGAAGATGAAAAAAAATCAGGTAAAAGCTATTCAAGCTTCCTTAGAAATGGTGGGTGAAAAAAATCTTTGTGATGATAGGATGAACAAGCATTCAATGGAAAAAATTTTAAATTTCTATAAAAACAAACCTCATAACTATAAGTTTTTCAAAATCATGAACACGAGAAAAACAATAAATAATCTCAATGAAAACTTAAAAAAGACTAACAAAACTTACGTACGTCTCGGTGATTCATTCAAATTGATGATTCAAAAAAAAGTCCCGAATGTTTTAAACTCTGTTATGGAGGACTTGGTGGCGCTACTGTTTAGTTATTACCTTCCATTGGCTTAAACAAGTGGCAGATCTGATTGACTTATATACTTCCATACCGTCATCGGCTTTGCTAGACACCAACAACAACAACCGAACAATTGCACAGATTTTTCAATGCAAACGAAAAGCTTCTATCGCACAACGTAAGATCTGGAGAGAGGAAGAGAAAAGGGATTGAAAAAGCAAGCCCGAGAGCTTAAAGCTCGAGAGGATTGAGTAGCATTTGTCTAATTAGATTCAAAATGCTTCCACGAACGAAATTCTCTCCTTTCGTTCGTGCTTAGGAAAAAGCTCGCTTACCTGAGCCAAGGTTGCCGAAATAAACTCTGTGTTTTTGAGAAAAATAATTCTTTCTGTGATTTTACCAAAAAAATTCTGTGATTGATTTCTGTGATGCTACTTCTTTGAATTTCATAGAAAGTTCACGATAAATTGGGTCTTTTCCACATTTTAGTTGAGCAAAATCATTTACCATTAGATACCAATCTTATCATACTTTTATAACTCAAAGTAAGAAATCTAAATTTGTTACTGTCAAACAATTATAACTTCGGAAATCCACTCAAAATTTAAACTATCTGTGAATTCTGTGAAAAATATCAAAATTCTGTGTTCTGTGATACAGATTCTGTGGTGAAAAATTGCTCAAAATTCTGTGAAACTACAGATTTTTCTGTGATTTCGGCAACCTTGCCCTGAGCACTGACGGCCTGTGGTGTACGTGCATCGACCGCGTCTCTCTCGTGTCGTTTTCCCCTTCTTAGAGCAATTTGTGCATGGGAATGTTTCGTTGGGCGAAGGATGGGACTTACAATCACTAACGAAATATACGATGTGAGAGTGAATCATTCACTTTCGGGAATATATACCTCATGATGAATGTATGTCTCTTTTCATACACTTTAATTCGAGGCCTTCAGTACCAGAATTATTTTAACTCCGGTTCGGCCAAAAGCTGAACTGGTAAACAACAATGTAATTACTATAGAACCGATTGAGAATACAATTTTGACGAATTATTGGTTAGGCATATTCGTTTGTTATTTAATCGAAGACGCCCTCTATTATTCTTATGAGAAACTACACATTGCGAAAGCGAGGTCATCGCTTATCGCGCCATGTGTTTTGAACAACTTGATTAGTGATTGCTGGATATTGCTAGGAAGCCAAATTGACACGTTTTTTGGAATGGTCATTTCTAAAGTTTGTTTTGATAAGGTCGTATGAATCAATATAAACAAAACTGAGTTATTGATTGCAAACGATTAATAAACATGCATTCTGTGTTTGATAAAAATTTGGTTTCATTTGATCAATGAATATCTTTACCAAGATTTTTTGAATTTAAGACAACTTTCTCATTTTCGAGTGCACTTTTGATTTTGCGTCATTTGCTCCAGGAAGTGATAAAGATTACGTGAAAACAAAACAAAACAAAATTTTCAATCAGGAAGTGAAGAGAAACACTTTTTATTTAAAAATCAAACCAAAAGATATAGAAAAATATAGCAAGTTAACAATTTTTTAAAATTAATTTAAAAAAAAACAACAAATTAATTCAAATTCAGAAAACAGCTTAAGAGTTTGTAACCCTGTCCCCGACCGACTAGGGTAGTAAATTCGATGCCTTGGATATGGGTTTCATATCCCTCCAGCCAGAGAAGGGCATGAAAGTTAAAAGAAAACTTGTACCTACACAACTCTCATCACACGCACATCCCATTACACATCACACATCTTCGAAACATGTAATCTGATAGCCACTCCAAAAACTTAAACATCTCACTAAGGAACTCATCAGAAATAGTCCACAATGCCCATAATGACCTTCACCAAATGGTTTGAGCAGATAGTATAATTGTCTACACCACATACATCTCTCATCACTATCATATATTGGACACTCAAGAGGGTAGTATACTCTGGAGTGATCAGATGTCGGAGTATCTCTAAACGCTGATCGAACTCGATAGAATGAGCTACGGGTAGAGTATTGGAACAAATCTCAAAACTGATCTCAGTACCAGTTGTCGGTTAACCGTAAAGCAGGCGGGATCATAAACGAACGTTTATCATAAGAATTCGGAGTGTGAGAATAAAAAGTTAATATCACTTCCGGTGATAACGTGTCAAGTGCCTGACCGATAACGCAGCTATAAGGCTGATTGTTAGTTTTTATTTTGAGATTGCGACGTAAAGGGTGTGAAAGAATCAGTGAGGTAAAATCTATCGAAGTTTTATGATATGTGACATGCACGTTAAGTCCACGTTTTTTGCACATGGTCATCATACGCGAATACCAGTTCGGCCGAACGAACAAAAAAGTTTTGTACATGGTATTCGTTCTCTGTATGATGGATCCCACAATGATGGGCTAACCTGAAAAACGTGGACACGGGATCGGTAAGATGAAACCTCCTGAAAAATAAAGGTCAAACATCCTAATTTTGCCTCTTGGTCTTCCCTGCAGACCTATTTGTTCCGGAGCTTGAGTTTTCTGCAAATATGTATCCGGAGTGGCTATTTTGATACAATGGCGCCGAAAGCCAATCCGCACAAAAATGGATTTGGGCTTGGTTTGCATGCGTGCATGCTTTGTAAATTTGCTGACGTCGAGGGAAACACTATAGTTTAAGACACAATTACACACATACACACGCACACACGCACACATAGTATTAAGATTTAAATTATTATTTTTTTACAATTGACTTTTTAATTAGATTTTAAGTAGTTAGGTTAGGTTTAAATAAAACTTTTTAAATCAATAACAATTTTTAAATTTCTTATAAAAACTAAAAACTCATCTTCTTATTTGTTAAACTTTGATTCCTGTACCTGGGCCTGGATGAAAACGGGTGGAAAATCGTTAGAGATGCTGGACGCGAACCCGGTCGATTCGGAACCAATGGTAGGGTGAAACCCCAGGTGAGTCGATCTTATTTTTTGTCTCATGCTCATGCGAGAAGATCTAATCTTCTGATGACAAGTTGTTAAAATTCAACAAATTTGAACTCAATAAAAAATAATTTAAATCTAAGGGAGTTGAAAAACAACATAAAATGACTTAAGCAGTTAAATTTCAATGAATGAGAAAAAAAAGTTTGAAATTTTATAAGGTTATGATGGTGAGAAAAATTAAAGTTAGTTGAAAGAACAATAAAACAAGTTGAAAGAAGAAGTTTGTCTAATATTAAACAAAAATAGAACTTAATAAGTTGAAAGGTTTGCTTTAGATTGCAAGGAAAATTAAGTTGAAAAAACGGCCTTGAAATAAACTGAGCAAATTGAATGTCAAAGAAGGGTTTTGATTATTAATTGTAAAAACGAATACATTGGATGGATCCATAAATTATGTGAATGAACCTCTTGAAAGTTTTTCACGAAATTTCAAGTAGAGTTCAAGTTTTTTCGATTAATCTTAAATGAGAAAAACAATATACTCCGTTTTTTTTTCGTAAAATGAATGGTAGGGCCACACTTTCATTTTTTTTTTAAATCCATGTGGCAAACAAACCAATCAGCTTAATTTGATCATAATTTAAGTTTTTTCTCTATAATTCACATCAAAAACATACGTTCGAGCTAAGACTGATTGAAAGTGCAATGATGTTTTTGTATCCAAATCGGTTTTTTTTCACGATTCATCTAAAATTCCCCCCAAAAATTGTTTCCTTTCAACAGCTTCAAAAATAAGCCTCACGTTATCAGCGCAGGAATAGATGCTCGGGGATAAAGTTTTGTTCGTAACCGAATCTAATTACAAAAGTGGAATATTTTTTCCGGTCCAAAATGGGCATTGAGCAAAAACAAAAAGAGGCAAAATCGTTCTACGGAAAAAAAATATGTTCCGATTCATCGCTGAAATGGCACACCGAAAAATAAAATCCCAAACGTTGGCTACATCAAAATGTACAGATTTGGCAAAACGTGACGTGACACTCGAAATGGTTGTCCCTTTTCCTCTTGCCTCCTGCGGGTTATTTTGCGTCAACATAGAAGTGGTTGAAATCCGGAATCGGAGATAGATTGGATAGGAATAGAGCTAACGTTTCTTATGAAGAGCGCGTGGGAACAAGTCGATGCGGTATTTTAAATATACATAATAGCTTCACTAATCTAGTGAAAGCTTTATATTGGGAAAGTCTTAATTTAACTTTCGTAGCGAATTAAAAAAAAAGCGAAAACTTTCCGAGAAAATGCGAACTTGTAATGCTATCCACTGCTAAGTGCATTACGGTGAGAGCCAGAAGCTCGAAGCTGATGCAGATGAGTAGAGGAAAAAAAAGTCTTCCGTAATGGATGTTTTGCCGTTATCCAATTCTGCCTTCAGCATTCGAATTCGAGCAGGACTTGGTTGCGTTTTTGCTTCCATTGCTCTTCCACCCACCAACCGTAATTTGCATAATTTTATTTGCCTCTTTGATGTTGAGCGACGCGAAAATACTTGCGCCTGATGTTCTGAGCGAATCTGCGTATTCCTCTCGTTTGCTGCGAGTTCAGACCCCTACTACCTAGGCATTGCGGTTCCTTAGCGAAATTGAACATCACCATTCGAGGGAGCGCTGGTGGCAAAACGTCAGATATATGCAGGCTTTAAGCCTTCAAGGTAATGGTTTATTGTGGAAAATAAGGAAAAATGTTCAAAAATTTAGAAAACCCGAATTAAACAGGTTAAAGATTGGATGAAAATGATTTTTATTTATTTTATTTTTAATTTTCATCTAAACATTGTATATGAAGCTCAAATTTCTCTTAATTCAAATGACATGTAGTGCTCCTTTGCATAAATCTTATTGAAATAATCGATTCAAAGATCACCAATAAAAAGCTGTTCTGAATTCAAATCAATAAACTACCTCTTTGATAGTTCCAGCGAAATAAGGTTGTAATTAAAAACTCATATACGAGTATATCGAAAAGCGAATTTATTATCTACACCCAAAGAAGAGGTTGCAAAATTTCAATGTGGCTTGTCGCTATCTCTATGCTGAAAATGCGCTGAAACATGCATTATTCCAATGATGAAATGATTGGAAAACACCACTCCCAAGCAAAATGATGACCACTACATTTAAGCGAAACAAGAAAATCATGTTATGAGATTTTCACCCTTCTGGATAATTCATCGCAGTAATAAGAAAAAAAAAAAAATGCCGTCATGTAGCGAGAATCGAACTCACAACAACATTTACCTTCATCTTGCCAATCCGATAGCTTTACTAGTGTACTACCTGATTCAGATAGTAAACGAGAGTTAACTGTCATAGTCTTTCTACATATCATCTACTTTCTCTTATTTTGTTTCCTTCAGTCATACGTAATGCGGTGGTCTCAAATCGAGTCACCGACGCTGGCGTACAAATTTTGAGTTAATGGAGTTGACATATTGAGAACTTATGATTGGAGTAAAGGCTGAATTTTGGGTGTACGCAAACTACAAATCCATTAATATGATATGTGTTCGATTTTCCATTTTACCTTTCGGTATCGGAAACAGATTTATTTTGATCTGCTCGCATCATTCTGAATTTTTTTGAGCTAGACTGTTTTTCCAGTCTCGATTGATTATGCTCAATCAGTATGTCCTTAAATTCAATCAACGGAATAAAAAGAGTTCAAACACATATCACATATCTGTATAAAACGTTGTCTGTTTACCACGGGGCAATCATGCAAACGGGGCATCATGCAAAAGGCGTACCACCACACTTTCATGCTTTCCAATAAAAATGCCCTAGACTTACAATTTTCAACACCTATCCAAACTTTATCCTACGAAGCTCATCTGATGCCTATCCGCCTATTCTTCATTCCTTTACAAATTCTTCTACCTAGCATTTCATCTCGCCGCACGTGTCAATGAACATACTTAAATGAAAAATATTGTTCAGACAATCACCTTTTTTTTCAAAATAGATATTGTTATAATTCACTTACCTGTCTGCGGCAAAATGCAACAAAATGAAAGTCAGATCTAAACTAGGGTTACCATACGTACTCTTTTAAGAGTACATGTACTCTTTTTCGATCGAGAAATGAGCGTACTCTTCTTTTTGTGAAATCTTGCGGAATATACTCTTTTTTCGTTGAAACACATTTTATCAGAATAACGAGCTCGTTTCTTCCAGTTCTTAAGTTTGTCCACTTTATGCATTCATGGAACGGTACGCACTTCAGGTTTCTCTACTCGGTTGAGTTTTCTAAACGATGAATCAAAATGGAAAGGATCATTAATCGATTTTCCTTCGATTAAAATCTAAATTTTTTTGTTAAAATCAAGTTTGCTATTTCATCAGCTGTACTTTCGATAAGTAAAATGCGAAAACTTCGAAAGTTTTAAAACCGCTTTTAAGAACAGCTTCTCCCAGGCGTCGAAATAAACTGTGCAGGCATTCAGATCCTTTGAATTGCAATTAACGCCCAAACAGTTGGCAAAGAGCACTTTGAAGTAATATGAACTCTTTTTCAAATGCAACATTTTCTTATGTTTGCGATGTTCTGATCTCTATCTCCTCGAATAATTCAACTAGCCTTTGATTTTTCAGTAAAGATCTGCAAGAAAATGAACAAAAACTAAAAACGATAACTTTCAATTTGTAAAAGTTTTTAAAAAGTCATAATTGCTAGGTAAGTTACATCACTAGCAACTAATAGTCACTTTTTGAATTGCCTTAAATTTCCTAGATTCTCCCGTTTCTTCTAAATATTTTTGGAAAAATGATTTCATCGTACTATTTTTGGCGTTGAGGGATATGGTAACCCTAAACTAAACCTCATAAATTTCGTTTCCATATGCTAGGATATGATTGTTTTGCATTAAGGGAGATGGGGGCATAATGGCCACCTTAAGGAAAACGCTTATTTAACCATAGAGAACAGCTGAAATATGTGATTTACATCATTGTTTCGTGTTCAGACACTTAAATAGTCTATTGCCTAATTGGATGAAACTTGAAAAATTAGTTAAAAACGTTTAAAAATGCATTTTAAAAATTATTGTCGAAAGCTGAAAACCAGTCACTGTAGAGGCATAATGAGAAACCCCCCGAGGCAGTATGAGCACCATTAATGAAGGCATAATGAGCGTTTTCTGCCGGGGATTCTAGCAGCAAATTCGACTCGATGAAGTCAACTGAGTAAAAGAGCTACAGCTTGACTTGTATCGTCTGACGATTTGGCCTATTGGTAAGGTGTCGAAGAGGTAATCAGTAGGCTCGAGTTCGATTCCTGGTCGAGGTGATTTTTTTTTTCATTTATCATTCATGATCATGATTGCACTAAACGGTGAGGCGTAGATTCATCAAACAAATAACAAAATAATCTAGGTCTGTTTGTAGAATTAAAAGAATTAACACATGCTTATGCATTATGTTTCTGGTGTTTTGTCTGACGGATGATGCTTTGATGCTATTAGCCGTATAATGTAACAATAAAAAAAATCAATCATGAATGGAATGTGCAAAAAAAAATCCCCTCGAACAGGAATCGAACTCGAATCTACTGATTACCTCTCCGACACCTTACCAATAGGCCAAATCGACAGACGAAACAAGCCAAGCTGTAGCTCTATTATCCAGTTGACTTCATCGAGTTGAATTCGCTGCTAGATTTCCTGGCAGAAAATGCTCATTATGCCTTCATTGAAAGTGCTCTGTTCGCCTCTAGTGAACAAATTAAAGTAAAAAAGCGTTTTAAAATTGATTAATGTGAAAAATCAAAAATTTTATGATGTTGAAAATTCAAAAACAATGTGTAGATCATGTTGCAGTGCGTACATTTCAGATCAAGATGATTTAAAGGTCATAAAAGCTTATTTGGTGGTGCTCAAAATTATAATATTTTTGTCACTTGAGAACCTAGCTGGTTATTATTTGATATTTCTATAAAGATGAGAAGGATATTTCTTTTTTGGTGAAAAATTAATACTATGGATAGTACGCAACAAATCCTTATGAAAATTTGTTTAAGAAAATACGTACTTATGTAGAAATAAGGAGTGCTCATTATGCCCTGGGTGCTCGTTATGCTCTCATCTCCCCTATGCGTTTATTTACATCCATATTTCATCCATCCTAAAATTTATTTTCATGATTAAAGCTAAAAGAATATTTGTAGTATTTTTTTACCCCTAAATGCAGCAAATTTACACTTTTCCTGAAAAACATATTTGATAGAAAAATGTAAAATATAATTCGAACAAAACAAAAAATTACTGCAGTGAGTTCTTTATGCGTTATGACATTACAAATGTATCAAAAACTATAAATTTTCAAACTTTTTCATTTGATTTTTCATTAATAACAGAGTTTGATGCAACTTACCCATTTTTCTTAGAGCAAGCTCACTGGTGTTGGGAAAAAGTGGTAGAAAATTTGACGTTTTGAAAATTTTACCATGCAAAAATGTTTTCAAGATCTTGGGGCATTTTTTTTACAACACTGTTTCTATTTCAGCCGTATGTGATAGAAATATTGCTATTTTTGCACCACAGCATGCGAAAATACAACACGTGTTATAAAAAAAACTAGAAGGCCACAGATCTTGAAAATGTTTTTGCATGGCAAAATTTTCAAAATGTGCCGTAAGTGTCGAAATTTCTACCACTTTTCCCCAACACCAGTGAACTTGCTATTAGTAGGGTGAAAATCGCACGTTTTTTTGGGAGTAGGCGATGCTTTGTGGAGCCGCACGCGTTTTTTTTCTCTCTCCGTTCGCGAAAATTTTCTTAAAGATCGAAAATTTTTAAATTTATCCTAAAGAACATTCCCAAATAGTGTCGGTTTATTGATTTAGTGGTGTTATGTGATTTTAATCCAGAAGAAGACAAGTTTGGAGTTTTGATTGTTGGGAAAATTAAAATTATTCCGTGTGAAAGAAGAGGAGGGGCTCGCACTGCACCCTCCGGGCCGACAATGGATTCAAAATAAGTGTACATTTTGAGATGGAGGCCACAATTACCTGCGTTTTGTGCTAAGTATTTTGTTTCATCCTTAATTACTTCATACTTTTGCATAAATTTTATTGACGTTTAAAGGGTTACCATATCCCTCAACGCCAAAAAGAGTACGTTGAAATCATATTTCAAAATATTTAGGAGAAACGGGAGAATCCAGGAAATTTAAGGCAATTCAAAAAGTGACTATTAGTTGCTAGTGATGTAACTAACCTAGCAATTATGGCTTTTTAAAAACTTTTACAAATTGAAAGTTATCGTTTTAAGTTTTTGTTCATTTTGTTGCAGATCTATACTGAAAAATCAAAGGCTAGTTGAATAATTCGAAGAGATAGAGATCAGAACATCGCAAACATAAGAAAATGTTGCATTTGAAAAAGAGTTCATATTACTTCAAAGTGCTCATTGTCAACTGTTTGGGCGTTAATTGCAATTCAAAGGCTCTGAATGCCTGCACAGTTTATTTCGACGCCTGGGAGAAGCTGTTCTTAAAAGCGGTTTTAAAACTTTCGAAGTTTTTGCATTTTACTTATCGAAAGTACAGCTGATGAAATAGCAAACTTGATTTTAACAAAAAAATTTTGATTTTAATCGATTGATGATCCTTTCCATTTCAATTCATCGTTTAGAAAACTCAACCGAGTAGAGAAACCTGAAGTACGTACCGTTCCATGAATGCATAAAGTGGACAAACTTAAGAACTGGAAGAAATGAGCTCGTTATTCTGATAAAATGTGTTTCAACGAAAAAAGAGTACATTCCGCAAGATTTCACAAAAAGAAGAGTTCGCTCATTTCTCAATCGAAAAAGAGTACATGTACTCTTAAAAGAGTACGTATGGTAACCGTAGTTCAAAAATAAGCAAAACAAAATTTTATCAATTTTTTTCCTAAGATCTGTCATTTATAGGCAAATGTAGACATTGTAGCGTGCAAGGTTTTTCGTAAAAGGAAAGCTTTTTTGTATCGACGATGTATTTATTTAGCCTACATTTGGGTGTTTATTAATTTTCGCAACAACAATAAAAAGGAAATGATATCGAGGAAAGCTTTATTGTATCGACATAAATCATTCAGCCATTATTTAAGCGTTTGTTTGCTGCAACATCATGAAAAATTACTATATTGAACCATTTACAATCTCACCATATCAAAATGTTTACGTATTCTAGCAAAAGTTATTCTACATTTTTTTTTTCAATGTTTTAAGTTCTCCATTTGTTTTTAGTAAAAGTTTTTTTTTTAATTATTTGAAGACGAATTGTAGTGTATTAGATTTTGTATGAAAAAAATCCGTAGATGATTGTGCGAATTTTAGGAACACATTTCCAATACCTTTTGGCGGGTGGTCAATTCGATTCATGACAGCTTAGGGCTGGATAGAAACGAGACCTTTTTAATTAATTAACCAAAATGAAATATTCTATATTCTAATTAGTATTGCGGTGATTATAATGTTGGTAAGTATCGTCATTTCCAAATTGCTTTACAGCATTTAATGTATCAATGTTCCATATATATTTTCCCGAATGACATAAATTCATATTCAGGTCTTTCCATATTCAAAGTATTATATGAAGCGTTTGGTAGGGATCTCCACGCTCCATTCCTCCCCTGTATCCTGTATCTATCACGGTTTTCATCACATGGTTGGCCTGGTCGTAGTAATATCTGCAATGCATAGGAATATGTAACAGATAATACGCTGAAAATAAAAATGAAAGACGCAAGTCCTCCATTTTCCAGGATGCCTACATGTTTAAGCCATGTAGATGTAAAAAGAAGAAGAAGTAGTAGGGTGAAAATCGCACGTTTTTGAAAATTTAAAAATAACTGGTAAGACCAATAATATTTCTGATTACGTCAATTTGGTGTCCCATTAACCTTAAAACTTTTGATGAATAAGAGGTATGATTATCTGTAGGCATTAAGATTTTAGAAGCCATTGAAGTTGAAAGTGTTGCATGTTGCCGCAGTTGATATACAAATGAGTCAAGGAAACGTGGTTTCTGAGGACAAGTTTTTTGTGCAAGCTCTAATTTCCCAAGTAACACAGATTAAGCCAATTGGCTTTGTTTAGTTTTAATATTGTTTTATGGAAACTTTTCCATAGCATCCAATTTTCAAAACGGTTTTATTAAAACATAGGAAATGCATTCATCGTGTGTTTTGAAAGAGCCCTGGAAGTTTTGCTAAAACTTGAATTAAACACTATCTTAAGAGTGTTGCTATTATGCTAAAGATTCAATAAAACACATACTTTCCTGTTTTTATTAGGGCTTTGGTGACTGTTTTAATAAAGCACTCAAAGCGCTTTTTAAATTAGCGTTCAAGCCAAGTTGAAAAACTGTTTTATTGGAACATTGGATGAGACAGATGATTCGAAAATCCAGAAGAACGTATACACGCTTAAACTTGTTTACCTCTTTTTGAGATAGCATAACCTGTTTTGAAAGGATTATCACTCAAAATTGAGAAAAACGGGCTATCAAAATTATATAAATTAACACAGCCAAATTCGTCTGAAAAATACAAACAACTTTTTTGCATCCGCATTCAAATTTCAAAACAACCGCAAATTAGTCCACATCATTATTTGCTCAATTCTTAGGGTTTGAATAAAAGCACGCTGTGAATAAACGTTTTATGTGATTCGATAAGAATAAATGTATTAGACAATTAATTTACAAGTATGCCGAATAAAGTACTTGTTTTATTTGTCCATCTCTGTCTTTCAATGCGAAGTTAATCTATATTCACGTCATCCAATCCAGAGTTAACAATATTCTCTCCGGATAAATTGCCCTTGAAAAATTATCTAAGACTGCAGCCACCTACTTCTCCTCAGAAAAGACGGAGAAATTGAGCTTCGTCACAAGCCAAAAGCTTATTCTAAGCTTTCATCAGCCTCAAGTTTCAGATGATATAGTCAAAATGAAAACCACTAACATTGGCCGATCATTGCAAATTACGATTAATTTAAAGCGTAACGCAGTTCTGATTATCGTAAGCAAAACATCCGAAGCCCATTTTATAGAATCGTTTTAATGCTTCCAATTGCAACAATAACCATTATAGTTTGATATGTTGCATATTATTATAGCGCTTCCAATACCGTTAGCATACTGTTTGCAGAAAAGATTTCTCATACAACTGTTCTAACAAGTTTTTAACAGTTTCATAACCTAACTACATATTCGAAACACAATCATTTCGGAATTCACGATTCAGGCAATGTATTTTACAATTTCTATAATCGTTTGCTAAACGTTTTATAACGCTTAATCAAATCGTCGTTTGACGATTTAAGAAATCGTTTGGTTATAATCCTCATTTATACGGGTTTTTAATTAGCTTTGAGACCAGGCTTTCGATGACAGAAAATGATCTATTCCTAAACAGTCTGAGTTTATTTGATAACAAAACCTACTTGTTAATTGAAGATAATTGATCGTCCTCTAATCATAGTCAAAGGAAAACAAAACATAAAGTTGCATTGAAGAATGTTGCCAAGCAACAAATCGGACTGTTTTCATTTATTTCGACAAACTTCTCTTACTCAAAAATGGATAAATTCATCGTAAGCGTGTATTCCATTTAGAGAAACGTCGAACGTAGCTGTCATAGTAGTAGTTCTCTCAAAACCATTTTATAACTGTTTATTGAAATTGTTTTATTACAACATTTTTCTAACCGGGATAAACAACTTTAAAACTGTTTTTCAACTGCCTTAAGATTTTGTATTGTATTTGTAAACCGCTGCCTGCGAAATATCATCCGCACTTGATGGCCTGGCAACTGGATCTTAAATGAGGAACTACATCGCCGGTGTCATCAAAGGGCGCTAGAAATCGAGATTCGGGAACGTAAGTGGAGATGGATTGGGCACACGCTGCGAAGAGATGAGAACGAGATTTGCAGGTGCTATTTAGATTGGAATCCAGAAGGACATCGAAGAAGAGGCACACCCAGAAGCTCGTGGCGGCAAAGCCTAACCGCCGAAATCCGAACTATCGACGAGAATCTTGACTGGGACCGAGTTTACAACGGCCCTATGCCCCGGAGAATCGGTGCGGGAACATTAAGTAAGTAAGTAAGTTAAGATTTTCAATATTAACTTACTAAACGCTTATTGATTGAGAAGCTCTATCGAAATTAATGAAGCCACAGAAGGATACAGATGAGCAAGGTAAAATATCAGTGTATAAAATGGTATTGACGGCTTATTCTTTCCTAAGCGTGCTATGAGCGAGAGTCGCATGAGTGGCTGAGTGAAAATTAACGATTAACAGAAAAAGACCAACGAGCAATGAACAACGTCAGTCTATTGACGAATTTTCTAGACGATAGACGTGTCTTGATTTTAGGAGTTATGGTTTCACTGACTCATAGACGTGTGTTGTGTTTAGGAGTTATGGTTTCACCGAATCTGACACCATTTTGTTGGAAATAATATTATTAATACTAGAAACTAGATATTTTCAACAAATTTGACAATGTTTGCGGTACTATTTGTTGTAAAGGTAATGAATTTCAATGCATAACAAAAATTGCATCATTTGAGCAAATTATTATGTTCCTTAAATTATTATTTTTTTATTTTAAAGTATTCTTGAACTGTGGTCAACCTTGATTTTCTTTGAGGCACGTTTATGTTTTGATGCTATTTAAATGTTTTAAATGCAATCTTCACCAATCACCAAATACTTTTGAGAGCAAATGATAACACGAGAAAAAAAATACGGAACAGAAAACTCCCACAGTAAATATCAATCAGATTCCACAGCTCCCAAAGTATAATTTATATCAGGTTCCTTGATGTTATGTTAAATGAGTTATGGATAGTCTTAAGAGAGCTCAGCAGAGTTTCTTAAAGCTATGTCTATAAGGTCGAATAAAACTATTCTGTTGGATGTTTTATTATGGCTTATAGAAAAAGTTTTAAAGACGTAAACCAAACAGGGGCAACTAGTCCATATGTTAGCTTTAAAGTAGTTGTGATAAAAGCATAGAATACGCTTTGGCTTATTAAGTAGCTTCAGGAAATAGTCTTAAGCGAACTGTGAAGGTTGGCATAAAACTTAATGGCCACCTTAAGAAGAACGTAAATTTAACTATTGAAAACAGCTATAATTTGTGAGTTACTTCATTGTTTCGTGTTCAGACACTAAAAAAGTCTATTTCCTAACGGGCTTAAGTTTAAATATGCATTTTAAAAATGTTCGTTAAAAGCTGAAAATCAGCCACTGTAGGGTCATAATATGAACCCCCACAGAGGGAGTATAAGCACCATCAATTGGGGCACGATGAGCATTTGCTGTCGTAGATTCTAGCAGCGAATTCAACTCGATGAAATCAACTGAATTACAGAGCCACAGCTAGACTTGTGTCATCTGATGATTTGGCTTATCGGTTAGGTGTCGGAAAGGTTCTAGACTAGAGTTCGATTCCTGGTAGAGGTGATTGTTTTAATTTACCATTCATGATCGATGCATTTTGCACTAAAGGATGCGTCGGGTGAAAATTCGACTTTTCTACAAGAAACGCGGATGTTTTCTTTAAAAAAGGTCTTCAAATATGTGAATTTTTATTGAAAATTAACCAAATTTATTAAATCATTTGGCAAGGAACCCACCGACATTTTTTACATTAATTTAGATCATAATCGAAACTATCACTTCTCGAAAAATGAGGTGCGCCAAACTGCTCGCAAGCAAGATGTTGCAATTTGAAAAATGTATAATTTTAACCAATTTTTTGCGATTTTGACAGAAAAAAAATCTGCGGAACGAATAAGTTTTCCACTAGAATATCTCATTTGAGTTTATTCCAATCGATTACTGTGGAAATGTGAGGTATTATATAGCTAAAAAAAAAAAGGTGAACAAACCATTTTTTGCAAGGTTTTCTTAAATTATTATTTTTGCAAGGTAAGTACACAACATATAGCTTAACAATGTTCTACAAAGTTGATGTGAAAGGTATAATAAACAACTTTGTAGAAAAAAACCATGCCTGTATCATGCTTCTCTAAAAAGTTAGATTTTGGCGCCATCTTGCGGAGAAACATAGAACTAATTTAAATCCATCAATGGATAGCGCAAATACAGTCGAGTAACTTTGTCGAAGACACCGATGAGCTACAACGGCCTCTGGCCTGAAGTCAATTTTGATCGCAAAAGTGTGGTTCCTGGCACACTGTGCGTCGTAGATTTGTTGTCTGATTGTAGAACACAAACAATTCACACACTCATACATTATGTATCTGATGTTTTTTTTAAGCGGATGATGCTACTAGCCGTATAATGCAACAATCATAATAATCGATCATTCATGGTAAATGAAAAAACAACCGCCTCGACCAGGAATTAAACTCGAGTCTTCTGCTTACTTCTCCGACATTTTACGATTAGGCTTAATCGTCAGACGTAAACTACTCAAGCTGGCGCTCTATAATTCAGTTGACTTCATCGAGTTGAATTCGCTGCTAGATTCTACGAAAGGATCGTTTCCCGATCAATTGTGTTCTGTTTGACCGATTCAACAAATTAAAGTAAAAACGCGTTTTAAAATTGATTTAAGTGAATAAATCAACAAATTAATGATGGTAAAAATTGAAGAACCATGTATTTATCAAGTTGCAGTGCGTACAATATAGATAAATATGGTTTAACGATCATAAAAGTTTATTTTCCAGTGCTCAAATATTTTACTATTTTCGGCACTTGAGAACCTAGTTGGTTTTTCTTAGTTTTATAAATTTTTGCAGTGAAACAACGACAATTTTTGTAAGTAGAGTTAGAAATAAAAGAACATCACACATAAATTTTATAATTACACGTAAATATTTGAATGAATCCTTGAAGATGATGTCATAGGACATCGAAACGTAGGTTTTAAAATAAATTTCGTTTGTTAAAAGACAATTGGACTGATTTGCCGAAAATAATTAAACACAACATTTCTTAAAACCCACAGCTTTCAACTATATTCTCTAACATTCCAAAGTAAACACCATCCAAAAAAAATCACCAAATAAAACCGAACGAAAGCCTCAACTGAAGTCGACCCATTTGCATCCCCTCTCAGATTGGAATCAGGCCATGATTTTCCTGATTTATGTAATTAAGTCCACAAATGAACGGTACAAATGAGGTGAGAAATATTCTGCTGCTAAGCCCTCCCCCTTCGATAAAAAACGAAATCCATCAACCAAGAAAAACCCGGCAGCGGAATGAGTAAACGATTTGGTTTTCGGTGTTCGGTCGAGCTCTCCATAGAAAATCATTCATTCAAACAAATCACTTCGAGGCGATAAATGGACGGTTTGATTTCATCCTGGGGTTTGTTCGCCACTCTTTCTCTCTGTCGCTGCTTTGCTTTTTGTCGTTTTTCAACCGAGGAAGTGTGGCCATTGCCGATTTCATTGATCGGCCAAGGATAATACCAGTGCCATACAACCGGGAGGAGATTTTTCGGTTAATGAGTTTGATGAACAGCTTTAATGATCGTGTGAATCACGGTTTTTCCAGATGAAAACACATCGATGATGCTTGGACGGAAATTAAGGTCAGTTAAACCTTGGCCGAATGTTGTTCTAAAGAAAGATGATCCAAAATATCCAATTCAACTGATTACTTAAACAAATAATATTTAGAATAAAACTATGAATTAGGGACGAATAGTCGTTCGTAATTTTCAAATGAATGTATATATCAACTTCTTATTCTAGTTATTAATCTCTAAAAATGAAATAAATTAACTCGACAAGGCAAAACACGTCAGACATTAATTTTTTACCCCTCACCAACCATGAGAACATTTGAACTAAGCCACAAAATGTTCCTGGCAAAGCCTGCAAATGGTCAAAACCACAAAGAACACAACCCCAAAAACCTTCCCTGCCCCGAATCCTTTCCTCCCACAGCAGGTAAATTTGTCAGAAACAAATATTTAACGTCTAGCCATTGGGCAAACCGAAACCGCCCGACAACAATGATTAAGGAAAAACCACTCGTTTCTGAGCAATTAGCACCGGGTAAAAAATGGCCCAACTACGACCAGAGAACGGAGGAATCTCTTTTTTGAGGTTTTGCCCTAGCCCGAAATCCCACACACGTTCTTGGGCTAATTCGGCAAACCGTGCACCTTTTTGGGATTCTGCAGCTGGCTAGAGAAGGGCTTCCGGCAGCTGGAAGGCTGTTTCTGACTCGGGGAGTTTCAAGGGTTCCACCTCCGGATTTACCCCGTTTTAAAAGTTGTCGGTAGGAAATCTCACTCCACACACCCCTAGAAACCCACAAAAAAAAGGAAAACAAACTCATCAACTTGCACTTTGCCAACGCCTCGCCAAATTCGGAACCATTTCAAACGACTAAGTAAAAGTTACCCAATGGCTCACCCTAACCCGCTGCTAAGAATGTTCTCCAAAAACTAGGAAACTAAGCCAATGAAAATTAGTTGACAGCAGCAGGGCCCCAGGTTTGTTCGGTAAACGGCTTAATTTCGTCAATTAGAAATTAACACCAGCTCGAACGAGGAAACTAATGGCTGAAAACTTTGACCACAGCTGAAACTTGGACAAGCACTAGGACAACATCTCAATTACTAAAAATTGATCACAAAAGGGCAAATGTTATAGTAAAATGAATAAAACGAATGTTTTTTTTAATATAAGGCGGATATTTTTAACGTTTCTTAACATCAATATTCAAATAAAAAGACAAAGTCTGTTCGTGAAAAAATCTGGATACATTAGTACATTAGACTGAGTCGATTTGAGGTCATTTTGGAATTTCTCAAACCCTGGGGTCTTAAAAGCTTCGTCTTGGTCCAAAACTCATCCATGATTTTTTGCAAAATTTTTAAGTAACGTTTACATGAGTAAATTTGAACTTATAGGTTTGTATGGGAAAATTGAATATTTTGTACTGAAAAATCAACATCATTTTTGTTTCGTCTGTGGAACCGAGCCAGATTATGGTTTTTGTGCCAATTAATAAAATTCTCAAAGGAAATTTTCCGCTGAACAACTTTGTCGAAGGTCGTAACTTCGTATCTTATTAGGAAAAAAAGTTATTAGCTGTTTAACAGGGGTATATCTTTTCGCACTGATAAACAATAAATTCAATTGACATCACTGCAGGGTGCCTAGCGAGGTATTGCGTGACTATATTCCATGCAACGCGAGGCGCAAGCAGTGATGTTAATTGCATTTACTGTAAATCAATGCGAAAAGACATACCCCTGTTAAACAGCTAATAACTTTTTTTCCTAATAGAATACGAAGTTACGGTCTTCGACAAAGTTGTTCAGCGGAAAATTTCCTTTGAGAATTTTATAAATTGGCACAAAAATTATAATCTGGCTCGGCTCCACAGACGAAACAAAAATGATGCTGATTTTTCAGTACAAAATATTCAATTTTCCCATACAAACCTAAGAGTTCAAATTTACTCATGTAAACGTTACTTAAAAATTTTGCAAAAAATCATGGATGAGTTTTGGACCAAGACGAAGCTTTTTAGACCCCAGGGTTTGAGAAATTCCAAAATGACCCCAAATCGACTCAGTCTATTAGTACATGTCAATATTTATTTTATTTATTTATTTGATCATTGGAATTTTAACATCTATGGGGTCATTCATCCCTTTTAACCACGTTTTACAAAGAAGTATAATACTTTTTGACTCATTTTAGCTCTAAATGTCCAATGTTTCGAAAAAGAAAAAAAAATTGAGTTTTTCTTGTATTTCTTTCTCAAATTCATATTTTGTTTAGAAATTTTGTATACAGATTAGGAAACAAATTTTGAATACAAATGTTGTATACCAATTCTGTATACAAATGACTTATACAAAATATGATTACAACATTCGAATCAAGAAATCCAAATATCAATATAAAATTTCTAAGATACTTATTTTTTCTACTTGTTCAGGTGGCAAAGAGATCAAACTTTACTAAAATCAGAAAATAAATAAATTCTTTAAGTCATTTCAACAATAACAAAAATGACCATAGGTCATGGCCGTAGGAACGGGGGGGTTCTGGGGGTTAAACCCCCCTCCCCCCTATGGATCCTAAACAACAAGCGAGACCTTATTTCCAAAATTTTGCTACACTTTTTCAAAATTTTCTCACTTGGTCATCGAAATTCAGGTCTGAATATTAAATTTCGTATTAAATTAAACCCATTTCGGAGGTTCTGATATCATACATCCCATAATCAATAGTGTATTTCTTTTTTCGTATTTAGGATTCTGTATCCTGTTTTGGATTCTTGATTTCCGGTCGGATAATCATATGAAATTAGAAATGAAAAGCTACTTTGAAATCCTGGTTCAAATTCGGTTTCATAAATATTTCATATCAAATTTTAATCATGTTTTTCGAAATCATATTGTCATTTCAATATTGTGATAATATTTTTTGAATATGAAAAAAGAGAATTTTTTTATATTCAAATTAGAATTTCTTAAACTTAATTCTTACACAAAATTCAAAAAAATTAAGCTTTGAAATGGCAATCCAAAATTAAAAAGAAAAATACAGATCTTTGTAAATTTATATAAAAATTCTGATTCACAATACAGGTCAAAAATTAATAATTCTAATAGTGAATTTAGATTATACCTGAAATACACTATTTAAAAAATAGATCCATGAATGAGGGCTCTATAACTTGGCTCATAAAATTCTGATCTTGAATAAGATTCGCTGAACATATTTTTTTTACATTTCAGAAATTGTAGCCCAATTTTTGAATTTCGCTTACGAACAGTGTGCTACACTTCGAAATATAACTCAAAAGCACTAAATTTGATGCTAAACTTTATTCGACAAAATTGAACACAACATTTTCCGTTACTTGAAAATGCTAAATTTTTAAATTTAGTCCAGGGGTCTCTGATATACAGAATGCGGACTTCGGTGATTTTCGTCATAGATTTCTTCGCTATCTTTAATGTGTTAAGATTGCTTGTCAATTCAATTTCCAGATTCCAATTTTTTAAACAAAATTAGTTTGTGAACACAATTCAGCTGAAAAAAAACAAATGAAAGGTAAAATTTGAGTTCTTTGTTTTATCCGCAAAAAAACAAATTTTATAACAAAAAAAAAAATATCCACAGAATTTTCATCATGGGATTGATTCTTCATGAAAAAATTTAACTTTTCATGAAAAATCTTCACTGAAAAAAATCTGCACACAATTCTATTTTTTTTTTATTGTATTGTAATTATTAACACATTAAGGACACCAAAATTTGGCATTGAATGTTTCAGAAACCATTAGACAAAATTCTGAAAATTTAATATAGATATTTGAGTAACAGAAAGCGTTATGTTATATTTTGTAGAATGAGGTTTCATTTTTAGACTAATAACATTTGAATTATACTTTTTAATGAAGCATACTAGCGGCTAGCAAAAAAACGAAATATTTTGTATAAGGTTCGCAATGTGTTATTATTGCAGTTTTTTAAGTCAAATTTCATATTATTATCATGAATTTGGTTCAAATTTGCATCAAGAAAATTTGATCCCAAAATCTGATGATTTTTATTTCTGTACCTTTTTTTGAAAATTTGTTTTATTTTCATCAAAGTTTAATATCTTTAATTTTTTAAAATAGTTTGGAAGATCGGACTTCTTTGATTTGGGTATAGAATGAGTGTTTTAAAAAAAATTAAACTCTCTTAATAAAGCTTATTTTATGACCAAATCAACAAAGTTTGATCTATCAGACTCTTAAAAAAAATCAAAGATTTAAACCATCGATGAAAGCAAATTTAGCTCACATTTGGGGTTTAGGAACAATTTTCTAAAGGCACGATTTAATACGACAACTTTTAATGTCAAAGTTCGTAAAAGTGAATAATTATATAGCATCAAACATAATTTGTTTAATTTTTTTTTTGTATTCGTGCATTGTTGGGCAAAAAAACATAGGTCTAAACATACCCCCACCCCCCCCCCCCCCCCCTCATGAGTCGGTCCTCCCTACGGCCCTGCCACAGGTGATTACTTTTTTTTATCTTTGCCAATGGAAAATGATGGGTACAAATGGAATTTTGTTAACCTTAGTATAAAAAACAAGCATAAAGTTCCTGCTCTTATTTGTAATATGCTACTGAGCAACTTCTATTCCCATAAATATTATGTTTGTTATCGATAAATGTTTTATTTAAATGGAATCCCGCTTTTTCCTGTGGAGAAGGTTCTCAAACTTCCATAGTCAAATTTTCCTCCGCTGTGAAGGAAGAAGGAGGTCTGAAGGAGGTATGATTTTCAAAGTGGTCCCTACCGCCCCCAAGGGGGCGTTGAAAGAGCTCATAATTGCCAATTTTGTTGTATTTCGAAACAAATTTGTTCCAAAATACTTTAAGGGTAGCTAAGCTCTTAAAATTCGAGACGGGCGGCGGTGAGCGAAAAAGTTTGAAAATCCCAACTGGATAAGTTAACCTGATCAATTGATTTTTATAACTTTTATGGGAGCTCCCAGTGTTCGGCATCGCTAACTGAAAAAGTAGCGCCGCTAATTGAATCGCTAACTCATTCAAAGTTAGCGATCGCTAATTAAATACGCTAAATGTGCTGGAAAAGTTATCGCTTCAAGCCTAAAGCGCTAATCGCTAACTGTGGATCTACAGTAAAGTTAATTCAAAAACCATTTATATTTTTTTGACCTCATGTTGTGTGGATTTACAGTATTTTTTTTTTAACATGATACCAAAATTTTCAAAACCTTTAACAGTATTCTACTTTTTTGAAGGTTGCGAAAATTAGTGCTAAAAAGAGGAAAAAAAAGTTAATCTATGAGGCGTGGCGGGGTATGAGATGACCTTTCGCTGACTACAATACGCACTCCTCCACTGAGACCATTCGAAGAGGCAATTTCCGCCATTGGAGTCATAATGATACCCAATGTCACCTGCCACAGCCCGTGGTATAGAGGATACCCTTAAAGTCTCCTGAGCCAACGGTCATGAGATCGAATCCCGATCACGGCATACACTTTCTGTGGGTTGGTGGTTGTAAGTTTTTGTAAGATGCTAGCCATCATATTCTCGAATGATGTACGCTTAGAGTTAAAAGTTAAAAGAATCTCCTCGATGAAACAGTTCATTAAGATTCTGTGTTTGTGTTCGTTTTGACCATCCTAATTGACAAAAAGTATGTTTCTTTCAGTAATAATTCGTGGGATTGATACAAATATATGGGAGATAGCGGTCTACAATTAGCGGAACCACAAAATAGCGGAACTTTTAAATTCGCTAGCTCAATCAAAATTTAGCGGCAAAATTAAAACGCTAACAAAAAGTTAGCGGATTAATTAGCGATTATCGGATTAGCGCTTTTGTGCCGAACACTGGGAGCTCCCTACCCTTTCAAACTCTCAACTGGAAGATGAGAGAGGGGTCCAAAATGATGAAGCATTGTTCCATTTGCTAAGTTAGTTCTCGAGTAAATGAAAAGTTGTAAGGGTTCCTTCCCTTATTTTTCGTAGCTAAATACCTCCCATGTCAAATTTGCCATCATTTACTAAATTAATTCTCAAACTATGCAAAAATACTTGTATGGAAGCCATATTTCTCTTTTATTATCTCCCCACTAGAAAAGAAGGAGTGACCTTCAACCATCGTAGCAATATTTCTGGTATTTAAAAACCTTCCCATGCCGTATTTGGGCCCAAATGATCGATTATTTCTCGAGTTATGCAACAAAATTGTATGGAGCCTCCCCCCTCGTTCATTTTTCATCATTGAAAAAGGAGAGAAGTACAAAAAAAATCATAGAAATATTCTTTTTGACATGCAGAAAAAATTATATGAGTATCCCCTTCCCCTTCCAATCTTCCATTGGAAGGAGGGAGAAGCACTAAACCATAATAGAAACACACCTCGTACTCCACTACACTCCTATGTACTATTTGGATTCATTTGACCGAATAGTTCTCGATTTATGTAAAAAAAGGTATGGGAGGCCCTTCCCCCTTTTAATATCACCTCCAAAAAAATGAAGAGGTCTCAAAGATACTTTCCTCGTACCCTAGTACGCTCCCTAACGCTTAATATAAAAAAAAATCAACCTTTAATCACCTTAAATATTAAGCTGGGATGAAAAAACGAGACGGAACCGAAAAAAGCATTTAATTAATTTTAAAATGGGTGGATTTATAAAATGGATTAAATTTACTGAATCAAAGCAATCGAAAGATTCCCTTTGATTCAACCACGGTAGAAGAAAAGTTCAGAAACCGGTAATTCGATAGCAACCTACTTTTTGCTTCAGTGAGCGGAATCGAAAATGCTCACTGAAGAAGATAGTAAGCTGCTCGAAATACCGGTATCTTAACCATTTTTTACCATGGGTTAATTAAAGAGAATCTTTCGATTGCTTTGATTCAGTAGAATTATTCAACCAAGTAGGTTAACATTAACAATTAAATTAATAACACCAAATACAGTAATGTTTATCTATTCAGTTTTATGCCTAAATATCACAATTGGAGCACAATTCTTAGATATTAAGTTTTTTACTTTTTACGGACTGAGATTTTAATCAAACAACTTCTTATTTGAAATACCAGACGTTTCAACCATTTTCTGTGGTCTTCCCCAAGGGAATTGAAAGTTTATTTTAATATAGATAATTAATTTTGAGCATTGTTAGTGAACTAATCTAAATGTGTAAACTCACAGATCGGTCTGCTGTTATTGTCAATATCATTTCATAATCTGCGTTTGAGTCATTTACAATATTGAGAAATGAATTTTAATATGAAACATGCAACAATTAAAATTGATCAAAAAAAAGTACAGTTAATGTTAATTGCGGTAAAAAATCAGAGAAAATAATGTTCAAGATATTTTAGGTTTGATGATATTTTTGTGATTTTTTGTAACTTTTCAGAAAAAAAACTATTGTACATGAGTTTTTCTTTAACTTAAAACAGTTAATTTTTCAGCAAACTAATGGTTTTTCTATAACAAAAAAAAAATAAAAAAATTTCATAATAATTACATGTAGGTATGGTGGGCCACTCGCAACATCCCTTTCCAATAAACCGTAATATGCACGCACATATGTTCTCACAAACCAAGGAATATATAAAGAAGGTAGTGCCGAGGCAGCCCTGCTTTAGTATCGGTACAGGCTGAGACGTCACAACAACGAAAAATCTGTTAATTTATTAGGAAACTTGTCTTTTTCGCTGATAATTCGAAGAATCTGTTGGAAATTTTCCACTTTGACTTTTCCATTTCAAGAAGTTCAGCGCATCGACGTTTGTTTTTATCGCTCCTCTAAACCAGCATTAAAAAGTAAGAAAAACTCACCTGAAATAGTGCAAATCGTCCGAATCCTGTCCATTGGTGGAAGCAGAGACCCTTCATCCGGCCGGAGAACACACACAGGACCATTCCGTCGCAAAAATACCGGAATATCGGTGCAGTATAGCGGAGAAATTTTTTTTCTTTTTCCGTCTCCTCTATGTTATTATTGCTGTAAACAACTGATCCATTCGCGCCGTCGTTGTCGCTCACTGCTCACTCTTCGCTGTTGACCGTTCCTGGTAGCTGATATATTCGACTGTTTTGGTTTCGGAAATTCTACACTGCAGGCTAAAAGTTTTCGCACAACGTCAATCAATTTAACAATATGGATGATGAAAAAAATATTTTTTTTTATCTGCGAGAATGTAGCCCAGGATACAACTAAAGTGATTGAGTGTGTGCACTGTCGCAGATCGGTTCATTTTCGGTGCAAAACAATTTTTGGTAACAGTAGGCAAAAACCAAAAAAAATCCGTTTTTCTGCTCCCCGGAATGCATTGAAATGTTTGCTCGCGTGAATCAAGCGGTAAACCGTACCGATTCGGTAAGTGATGACATCAGGAAATTAACTGAATATGTTCGAGCTATCAAGGAAGATCAGTCGTCGGTTCGCAGTGAGGTACGAGATGAGCTTCTGAAAACCCGTGCTGTCGTAGACAACTTGGTTGAAACAAACAGGCACATCGAGGAATCACAAGAATTCTTATCCAGCAAGTTTAAAGAGCTTAGAGGACACTTTTAATCAGTTAGTAAGGCTATAAGGGAAATGCAGTTAGACAATGAAGAATTGAAAAACACTGTTAGTATTTGGCAGCAAAAACATAGCGATTTGTCGAACAAGGTAGAAAAGCTAGAAATGGAGTTAGACAAGGCAAATAGAACTTCTCTAGAGAAAAATGCAGTGGTTTTCGGGCTTCCGCAAACGAAAACACATTGAATACTGTTCACAAAATGGCTGCTGCTATAGGTTGTCCCCTGAAAGAAGGTGAAATTACCGAGGCCAGACGACTAGTAAGCAAATACCCTTCGAACAGAACCACACCAATCCTACTTTCTTTCGAATGCGTTACTACCAAGGAGCTACTCTTTCAAAAAAAAGCGTGAACATGGAGTCTTGAAAGCGGCGCAAATCGACGAAGCTTTTACGGAGTCATCCAATAAAGTTTCAATCCGAGATAATTTAACTAATCTTGGAAAAGAGTTGCTGACGGAAACAAAGAATTTGCAGGATGAGCTTGGAATCAAATTTGTTTGGCCTGGTCGAGATGGTAAAATTCTATTCAGACGACATGAAGGGGGTAAAATTGAGCAGATTGGAAGCAGAAATGATATTCGTAACCTTGCTAGGTCTACCAAGAAACGTTCTTTGAATCATTCGATTTATATGGAAGCATCCAACGCCACTATGCCGGAAATGTCATCACCAAAACGGGTTAACACTGGAGCAGGAGGCAATTGATTATTGTATTAAACCGTTTACGCTGATACCTAGATCTGAAGTCAATAATGGATAATAAAAATCGAAATATATTGCATGACTCAATGGATTCTTTGAATAATAATAGCCGAAATAAAAATAATCAACATTTTTTAAGAGTACTTCAACTTAATATCAGAGGCCTCAATGATCCGAACAAATTTGATTTCATTAGGATGTTCCTAGAAAAATTCCCAGCAACTGTTGACATCTTAGTGTTGGGAGAAACCTGGTTGAAAGAAGATAGAAAACACTTCGCCTGTATAAATGGATATCGTAGTTTCGTTTCCTGCCGCCCTGATTCTAGTAGTGGAGGTCTCGCTGTTCTGGTTAAAGAAACACTTGTAGTTTCGGAAGTTGGAAACATGCATTTTGAAGGTTTTCATTTTATTCACTTACGCCTTGAACCTGGAGGTTCACCTATCGATATCCACGCTGTTTACCGACCACCTTCTCAAAACTCACAGCTATTGTTCGACAAACTTGACTCTGTGCTTGCATCCCTTAAGCCCACCTCAAAGTTCCTAATGGTTGGAGACATCAACATCCCAACCCAAGTAACAATTTTAGCTTTATTATGGTCAGCAAAATATCGTTTGGACTATCGCATTAATCTTCATAAAAAGCTAAAGCGCATTCTATAACATCACCTGGACTCTAATAAAGCCAAAATCAGGCTATTTGGCCCTACCCTAGAAACGTCATCAAGACATATAATTGTTGGTCATCAATGTTGGTCACCAAAGCTTTTAAAAAGCTATTATAAAACATGTTAGAAATTTTTGTTTTTTTCGGTTCTGTCAGTTCTCGGAGTTTTTTTTTTATTTTTTCCAGCAACCATAATGGTTGATGAATGATGATTGCATTATTCAGATATGATCTGGTAAAATTAATAGCTTAAAAAACCAATGTTCTAACCATATATTGAGCTTCTTTTCTACTGCCAGTCAAGATTTTAGGTAAAATGTGTATGAAATAGTATCTTAAAATAAATGCGCCTCGTCAAATCTGATGGTCAATCATGCTGGAATTGATGGAAAAAGGCCTGAAAAAAAATTTTCCAATGCTTGCACTGTGAATCCATCAACATGGCGTCATTTTGTGCCCTTCGATTTTGCAAGACCCCAAAAAAAGCTACGATTTGACGTTTCTCTCGCAAGCCAACCAATTACACGCTAAGGTTGAGTTCCTCATTTCTGAGTTGTTAATCATTAGAACAGTAAATGAGGACAGACTTTTTGAATGAAAAGGGATTGGTTTTGAATGACCCGTGGAATGAATCATGAGTTGAAGTCAAATTTCGTTGTCTGACGCCATCTTGAAATTCAAGATGGCGGCTTCCGCTGAACTTTAAAATGGTGTAAATGACTTGAAATCGCATAAAACCCCAACAAAATGGGTATCGGGTGAAAGGGCTAAACGAGTAGAAGTTGAATTTCGCTATCAGACGCCATCTTGAAATCCAAGATGGCGGCATCCGCTCAACTTTTAATGCTTAATGCTGACAAAAAGTCGCATTAAACCACCACTATACGGGTATTGGGTGAAAGGGCTAAACTAGTAGTCGATTTTTTTTCTTTCCGACGCCATCTTGAAATCCAAGATGGCAACTTCCACTGAATTTAAAATACTGTTAATCAATGAAAATCGCTTGAACACAACTTTTTTCACGTAATACTACATTAAAACTACTATTTTAAGACAATTTAGATCATTTTGAATCACTTTTATTATTTTTTCATTATGTTTCTAATGCATTTAGCACTTTTCTTGTTTTGTTTATAGTTATAGTTTTTTTTTGCCATTTATGTAATTCTATTATTCCTATCATGCTATTATGTTTAAATTGTATTGGTCATATTCTTGCGAAAACTAAAAGGTTATGTTGTTTCTGTTAACAGTCTGATTTAGGCACATGTGCCAAATTCGATGTTGCCAAAATCGAATGTTGCCAAATACGAACGGGGTCTGTATTGTGGTGGTTTTTGTGGGATTTTCAGTCACTAACAGATTTTCAGAGAAACGCGAAAACAGATATTTGACTTCTATCATTTAGCCTTAGCACCCAATACAATATATTTGGGAGTTTCATGCTATTTTCATTCATTTACAGTATTTTTAAGTTCAGCTGAAGCCACCATCTTGGATTTCAAGATAGCGTCAGAATGCAAAAATAAACTTTTTATAGCTTATCCCAATTGACAAACACCCATATTTTGGAGGTTTCATACAATATTCAATGATTTAGAGCATTTTTAAAGTTTATAGAAAGCTGCCATCTTGGATTTCAAGATGGCGTAAGATAGCAATATTCGACTTCTACTCGTTAAGCCCTTCCACCCACTACCACCTGGGTTTCATGTCATTTTAAGTCATTTACTACATTTTAAAGTTTAGCGGAAGCCGCCATCTTGGATTTCAAGATGGCGTCAGATAGCGAAATTCAACTACTACCGGTTGATTTCTTTCAACTTATACCCCTATAATATAGGTTTAATGCGATTTTCAGTCATTTACAGTATTTTCAAGTTGAGTGGTAGCCGCCATCTTGGATTTAAGATGGCGACAGGCAACGAAATTTTACTTCTACTCTTATTCTACTCTCTTATTACTTTCACCTAATAACCATATTGTGAAGGTTTCACGATATTTTCAGTAATTTACAGCTTTGAAAATAAAAGCGGAAGCCGCCATCTTGAATTAATGATGGCGTCAAGCATTAATTTTTTTTTCCTACTATTTGGGCCCTTTCACTTAATACTCATATTGTAAAGATATTCATACCACTTTCGGTGATTTCAAGTTTGCAAAGATGTATTTTTTTTAATTTTAACTCAAAACCAACACGCATAACTTACCAAAAATGTGTAAAAATGGGAGTTCCAATTCAAATATGTGCTATCTAATCTGAGCGTGTCCTGTTTTGACATCTTGATCGAGAACTGTCACTAAGTTTTATGGCGGTTTAATAATCATGCACTGAGTGCTATTATAGAACATGCAAAAGAAAGCTTGGAGCAAACTTCTAGGTTTGTGTTTTATTATAGTTTAAAAAAAGCATTCACAACTCTTTCAAAATAACTAAAACAGCATGTTTAATAAAAGTTTTATTAGCGTTTTCAAAACCATCTGAAAACATATGGTCGAAAAAAAATTATAAGCATTCTGCATGACCATAATAAAACCGCCATAAAACGAGCTGCACAAAAAAATGCCATAATTAAACCATGATAAAACTTCCTAATGCTAGTTGGCATAACCTGTGTTACTTGGGAATAAATCATGCAACTTGCCCCAATGTTCAGCGGTACGTAGACCTTTTGAAATGTTACGGTTGTTGTGTGATGCGGTTGTTGTGGATGCGCATGGAATCAGGGGTATAGCGAATTCTCTCTTTGCAAGCTATCTCACGAATAGGAGACAGTTTGTGCAAATCAACCGCACGACAAGCGATCTAGGAAACCTACCTGTTGGAGCTCCTCAAGGCAGCAATTTGGGGCCCCCCTGTTCATCCTGTACGTAAACGATTTAAACAAACTTCAGTTAAATGGTAAACCTAGACTTTTTGCTGACGACACTTCATTGTCGTATGAACACACTGATGTTAGCAGAATAATATCTCAGATGTCAGAGGATCTCGTTACCCTACAAGAATACTTCGACGCCAACCTACTGTCTCTGAACCTTGATAAAACTAAATACATCATCTTCAAATCAACAAATCGACCAATCGACTGTCATAGCCACCTCCAAGTTGGACAAACGGTGATTGAAAAGGTCCAAAGTTTCAAGTACCTCGGGCTAATCTTTGACGAGCTTATCAAATGGGATGTCCATATAGAACGATTACGGAAGGAACTGCTAGTGCTATACACAGCATAATGTGGAAGATATCGAGATTCGTTCCTACCAAAAATCTTATTTGCCTGTATCATGCATTTGTGCAATCTAAATTGCAATACATGGTTTCCATTTGGGAAGCCGCAAGAAAAAACCAATATAAGATCACTACAAGCTATGCAAAATAGATGCCTCAAGGCGGTCTATAAAAAATCCAGACTTTTCGGCACGCTTAGCTTGTTCCAAGATGCATCGCCGTCTATTCTACCTATAGCCGCACTAAGAGAACTTCAGAGTATCGTACAGATCCACAACCTGCTGCACAATCCGCTGTTCCACCACAACAAACAACTTTTGTACCAGGATCATAGGTTTCCAACACGTTCGAGAGAAAATCTAACACAAATAAGGGCGAACACCGAACATATGAAGAGATCTCCTGAGTATTTTAGCAAAATGAAATACAACAGTCTACCACAACACCTTAAACTCATAAAAAATAGAGCCAGTTTCAAACGACAAGTTACAGTCCACCTGAGGACTAATTTACCTAACTTTCTAGTGCAAAGTTTTAAAAACAAACTCGATCGCTGTACCAGCTACAGATCAACCAATTCTCCAAAGCCTCCTTAACAGAGAGTAATCTCACTGGAGGCTCAGAAAATGTCAAGTTCCTCACTTGGAAGATTACTGTCACTAATTGCCACAAACCATTTTTATCTCGCCCTCTCCACCAGCCACCTCCGCCACAACCACCACCGCCGCCACCCTCCACAACCGCAACATGCCGCTAACCACCACCCAAAAACTGAAAAATTAAAATTATTAAAAGTGAAGAAAAGAAATATTGTTAAACTTTACAATTGTATTATGCAAACAAAATAACTAAAAAAAATGAATAAAAAGTGAGGAGGTTTTATGCTTTCGGGAGAATGGTCTTGAAAGTAACCAACTCCCGGAGGCTTTTTCCTGCTCAATTAAAAAAAAAATGTTATTGTAGAAAGATACTTGCTCTTCAAGATCGGTACAAAAAAAGTTGTATTTCCGAATAATTTTTCTATAAAATAGACCACCGAAGTTAGAAAAAATGGTGGATTTTCACAACTAAAACTAAAATTATTTTAAAGTCTTCCATGAAAATGTTCAAGTCAGTGGTTTTTAAGCTGCTTATTACAACAAAGTGATCTAAACACAAATTTTTATGCAAAACAACAATCTTTTATTGGCATTCTAGTAAACTAATTTAACAATCATTTATTGATGTTAATTTTTCTTCATAAGAATTGTATATGGTAAACCGGTTGAATTATGATCATGACAATCAGTTGAACACTCAATATCTACCAGCTAGACCTTTCAAAAGCTGATTTTCCTTCATTTTTGCACGTTTTAGCTTCAAAGCGACATTGCATTCATTAATAAAACAAAGAAAAAAAACATAATGCAATCTTCAAAGGACCAAAAAACTTCATAAAATAGTGAAATAGAAGCCTTAGAACATAATCGAAATATAATTGGAATTCATTTTCGTCCTAAAACGTGTTTTTCTTTGAAATTCCTACCATTCTCATATAAATTTTCGATACAATCGTTTTTGTGACGTCACAAAAAAAAATCCATTTTTTTCTCTCGGCACTACCTTATTTGAATATTCCTTGCTCACAAATCAGCATCATGGCAGTCAATTTTAAATTTTCTCAACGAATGCTGCGATCGAATAAAAAGTGTGGCTAGGAATTCACGGGTTAAAGTTCACAATAAGCGCACTGTTTTGTGAATGAATCCCAAAGAAAAGTAAAATATTTGATATTTTCTTTCAAACAACCAGTTATCAATAAATAATAAATATTTCTGTTCCACTAACCTTAACTTTAGCTTGAACTAAATTGAAGAAAATCAAACTCATTGGTGACAATTATATTACGTTTTTTTCTTTAACTTGTTATTCCTGCGCATTAACCCTTCTGTTCGAAACGACCTTAATGCTGACACTTTACATGAACTAGTTAAAAATACTAGCAGTTGAAATCAAATGCACAAAACCATAACTAGAGAAAGAGCTTCCAAACTGCGTGTCAGAGAAATACAGAGACCGAGGGTAAAATTCATATGCAAAACAGTATAATTTGGAATTTTCTCACCGAGTTTTGCCCGTCCTCGTTTGATTTTGATTTGAAATTCGTTTATTTGAAGGGATACCGTGCGCTATTCTGATTAAGCACCCCCCTTTGAGTACCTCTCTTCCAGATGCCAAACGTAAACATTCAAAATTCTCCTAGTTTCACCGATTTCCACGCTCCATTCAGATGGAAAAGGTGCCATTTATCATCCAAAATAATCACACTTGAAGTGATGTTGCGATCATGTGCGCTTTTCGATGCACGAGACTTTTAAAAAAGCTTAAAATACATTAAATGCTTTCTACAGAGCTTCAGAAACTTCTAAAATCATCAAAATGTTTGAATAATTGAAGAACTTGGCTTTTTACATCTCTGATCCGAACACGGCGAACCATTTTATCTAATCTACAACGTTTTAGATTAAAAGAAACTGATTTATGAAATATTTTTTTCTTTCACTGTAACTTCTGAGGGTGATGTAAAAGAACTTTCACATGTTGGACAAATTTATGTATTTTTCCCAAATTAATAACTTTGTCAAAGACATAAACGCCCTTTTTTGAATTTAAAAAAATAGTAAATTTTTTATCTAACTATTGGTGGACCTCTGGGCATTGAATTAAATACCATAATATACTCCATACAAAACTGAACAATGTTGCCGAAGACACCAAATGTCTATCTTTTCATTTTTGAGCGCTATTAATTAAGTTCAGCTAAATTGATGTTCTGCACAACTGTGCAATGGAGGTAATGGATAAAAAACGCCTTCTGTTATTCAACTAAACTACCACACCTATAAATTCTACACCAATAATGACATTCCTTAGTGGTGTTGTTATCGGCATAAGATTCTATGCCGGACTGGCACTAACAAGTTTTCTCATCGTTAGCATTGTCCTGCCAGCGCAACCGCATTGAGTATGTCTGGAAGACACCAAATAAAACATATCCCATCACAAGACAAATGAGGATGGAAAAAATCAGCTAGCATGTTTCCAACCCGCGACAAACGACCACTGGCTAAGATGTCCAGCAGTAAGCAGCTGTGCGTGTGTTTGAAAACCGAAAATAGAAAACAGTTTCTCGTTTCCCTTTCCCATCTCATTCCCATCAAAGACAAAGAAGGATAAAAAAAACGGCAAAACGGCACTATGGTAAAAAAACTTCATTTGCAAACAGACTCAGTTGGTATACTGGTTAAGTTATTGGACTGGCAAGTCGAAATAAGAATGTTGCGTTGGGTTCGATTCTCATTTTATTTATTTATTTATTTTTAACTTTGGAATAAATAGGATTAAGATCCCATAAAATGCTTTTCTTGTTTCGCTTGAATCGTGTGGTCATGCATCATATTGCTTGGGAGCTCGAGTCTTCATGCACAGAAAAAAATTTTGACTATTACGTGTCACTGAAAACTGCAACCTTTAGAATAAATCACCTGTAATTAACAAAACCTGTAATTTTCAACTGTTTTCCTTGAAAGTTAACGAAGATTTATTTATTATTACAGCAAATGTCCTGTAAAAAAGTTGTACCCGAGCAGACTTTTATGGCAAAATTATAGCAAATTTTGCTATCACGCCCTGAGAGTTTAATTTGCTCTCATTTTGCTTGACATAAGGTGGTACACAGCAAAAATGAGAGCAAAAATTTACATACATGGTTAGCAAAGTGATACCAAATTTTGCTAAAACTGAGACCATAACTACACCTCGTTTCTTGACAGCTTGGAAAGCAAAATGATGCCAACATAAGGCATAACATAATTTTCAGTGATAGCAAAATTAAGCATCATCGTGATATCAAAATTTTCAAAAATACGACAGCGAAACGAGCTCTAGTTAAGGTTTCGATAAAAGGATAATATGGGAGTTCTAAGCAATCCGTGTATTAAAATTTTGCTCTTATATTTGCTATGTACCACAAGTCAACTAAAAAAACAGCAAATTAGACTATCAAAGCGTGATAGCATTTGGCCGAATTTTTGCTATAAAGTTGCTCCAGTGACCTGAAACGCCTACATGTATGCAACGTTTTTGAAAAATATATATATGGAAATAGTAAGGTATACCGGGGTAAGTGGCATTAAAACACAACTGTTCACTATTTTTTTCTAAACTTCAAATGCAGAATGTTAAATTTACTTGTTATCTATCCAATAACTGTGAATGAGATATATCTCCGACAACAACAGATGTTTAAAGCAATTTTATATTCATTTTCTATTTTTAACTTCAATGTCGAGTTGATGTGCACATTTTTCAATTGAAAATTTCTTGTAAACTAGCTGACGACAAACTCTAACAAACTGAAACAATCCTTACATTCCAAATAACCAGTTAAAAAAAAAGAAACGGCGGATAAAAATGAAGAAAAAAGAGAATATTTATAAAACTCTAAAAAAATCCTCCAAACCCTACCTGGGGTAAGTGAGGACGGCTTTATACAGACTTATAACTTTCCAGAATTTTTGGAGGTTTGCATAATAACGTAGTTGCTCGCCTATCGAATAATTCAGGACCAAAGGGTGGGACTAATTTCCAAATACGCCGGTTACCTGTAAAATTTATGAAATATTCAATTCTGAGTTATGAACTCGAATTTAAATTTAAAATTTCAATTTAATTTATTTATTTTTTTTAGGTTTTATTTTTGACACTTTATCAGCATTATGGCATTCGTGTCTAAATTAAATTTATGCTTTTGTAATATAAGGCTGGAATAAGAAGACGGACCCCAACGGACCCATAATAAACTAAATTAAAACGAATTTCATCATGAGTCCAAATAATTTTTTTACTAAAGAGTAGGGGAGAGTGGGGTATCGTGGGCCACTTTTTTTTCTCCATTACTTCTCTGTATTAAAATTTATTCTAATAAAAAAATAATTGGTACTGTTTTCTACATTCCTAACCTATCATTAGGCAATTTCATTTAATTTTAATTAATTTATTCCCTCGAGTTCTGATTGTTTTTTAAAAAAAACTTTTTTTTTAATTTGCGATATTGTAGGGCAAATCGTGGGCCAGCAAATTAAAAATGATGAAATAACATGTAAAGTTTACGAGTTGACCTACAACTGTTATTTCATAATTTATTAGGTTCTTTGAAGCAATTTCTAGTGAGATAATAAAAAAGAGAGTTGTGTATGATCCAATAGTTTTCAAAAACCTAGCTAACGAACGTTTTGGTGAAATTGTTAATATTCGTCTCTATTGCATTGAATGACCTATTGAAAATTCCATGGAAAAATATATTTCACTCCGCCTTCAATATTAAAAAACATTCAACTTTTTAACTGGTTTTACTGATACAATTTTTATCCATCAAAGGGTTTCACTTTAAACAATTATTTTTATTATGTTATTAATTTTTTTTTAAATATAAACACCTAGTAAAAACTGAAACGTATATTTCATTTCAAGGATTTATTAAGCACTTAGATTTGATTCATACAATGCATGTTGAGTAGCCGTTTGTATGTCACAAACGAAATATCAAGTACAAGTAGTATTATAGAGCTTTATTCACCATCGCTTAACCAAGGTTCTCTCACAAAAAAGAAAGAAAGCAGAGTTATCCACATTGTATCAGCTTTTGAATTGGGAACATGAACCTATTAGAGTATTGCTAGCATAACCGAAGGCGTTTTACAGACAATACGCCTTCGCGTATGCAATGAACTCTGTTAATGAACCCTTTGAAATAGAATGTAGGTAATCTTTACAAGCAGCTTAACGAAGAAGTTGAACTTATTTTTTTTGCCACCTGCTCATAATTATGAACTATGAGAAAACTCGTGTCCAAAAAAGAGGGTGGATCAAATTTAAAAATAATTTTTACTCCCGTATAAAATTAATCGAAGTCAAGCTAGTTAACTCTACAAACTCTGTTTTTTAGATTTTCAATAATGCATAAATGTTAGCTTTTAATGATGAGCTTTTGTAAGCTGATTTGCGTAAATCTTGTTTCTTAAATTCTGTAACGTTAAGGTTGACTTGAAACAGATTCCAGCAATAACATTTTAAATTACGTCAGCTTATGTGTTTTAGCCTATTTCATCAAAGTCACAGTTTCATTAGTATGGTTGGTGCAACAAATCTTGTTTTCCGGGAAACTCGAGTGTTCCAAATGGTCCCGAACATAATGAGAGATTCGAAACTCGTTGCAGCAATCGAAATAACCTTACGTGAATTAGGCGTTATTATCAAAGAACTATCGTTTTGACTGCTAAAAAGTATATATAACCACTTACCTCCTTTCCACAATTCGAGATAATATGTTTGCTGGTCTTTCTAGACCGGTTTTCAACGACCTTAGGTTGCAACCGGTTGGCGTTAATTTCCTCATCATGCTTCTCAAAATATCGGTCATCCTGGAAAGATGTTTGGCCTTCCTCATTGTCAATCTTTCGGTTGAAAAAGTAATTCTCTCGTTTGTTGCAGATCCTGGCACTTGAATTCGTCAATTATGTGATGCCGTTGGAAGCCTTGTTTTTAGCCAAATCGCCTCTGAACACGATAACAGGTTGCAATTTTCTGAGACTTTGTTGGAGACATCATGTCGAAGAAATGAAGTGTAAATCCACTTTGATTATTTACACATAACACACTTGATGTTAAATTTGCGCCTTACCTTTTTATGAAAACGCTGAAACTGTCGTTGATTCTCATCGGATACTAAACGAAACTACTTTTAATGGTTTTTCCCGAGAAATTTTGATCGCCGCTGCATCTGGTAAACACAAGTTTGTTTACTTTGGTTTTTGTTGATGATTTCAACAATTGGATCAGTGACATTCGTTATATGCCTTGACAATTTAGTTCGGTTCGGAAAAGTTTGCGGTTTATGAAGTTAAGAAATCATCGAATTATTTTTTTTTTCTTCAAATAAAGTGCAGCCTGTTTGAATATAGCACGCAGTAAATTACATTGGAATGCAAAGTGCAAAACAGCTGATTCTGTGAAAGCACGCTTTTAAGATATAGTGTTGGGGTATTTTCCATAAATTTTTCGATTTTTTAAAATTTTTGTTCGAACGTAAAAGTAAATAAATAAAATTATTAAAATCAGATTAATTTATCAAAAATAGTTTGAATAATGAAGACTCGTTTGGCATTACTAACTTAAAGTTGATTATTTTTGCACGTATACCAATTTGTCTCTGACGGCTTTTTTAAGAAATTGATTTCATGGCCCATCACTTATTAGGCTTGTTTGTATCTTTTCATTTCGTAATTCAAATTTGCCATCACAATTTTGAGACGATTCGATTTAAGCTCGGTTAAATTTCGGCAAGGATATTTAACAATATTTTTTTTATATTGCTCTCATTTACTGGTAAAATATATAAGTTACACCTTATTTAAGTTATTATGTCCTTTAATCATGTTTCATTTTAACAACATTTATATTTTAATATCAATATACAGTTTTAATCAAACAAAAGTCTGAATCTTTTCCTAGCAAAATTTTAAAAGAACCGTTTGTCTTCATCATCTTAAAATTTATCAATTTTGGATTCACAGCCATTTGGCTCTGAGGGCCTCATTAAAAAAATCAAAAAACAAATAGGGCTTTTCAATTGAATTTTTTGAGATAACAAATATGAGGTCTTTTCAATGGAGTTTGGTCGAATCGAGCGAGCTGGATCGGTTTTGACTAGTATGCAACTTGTTACAAAACTCGATTTTATCAGCACTCGATGTAAATTTACGACTTGTGCTGAAAAAAATCCACATTTTTGACTTAGATAAACGATATCTTTGATAAGACTCAAAAGTTTGTCAAAACAACATTTTCAAACCTTTTGAGTTGTGTTGCTAGAATTGGTAAATCTTTTTTTTTTACTTTTCAATTGATATATGAGTTAAAATGGTTAAAAACAAACATTTGATGCACAAGATTAAAAAAACGTATTCGGCGCTTACCAAAATTTGTGAATTAAGATCTGAGTTACCGGTGTTTATATTGGTTCATAAACATGACGAAGATTGTATTAAAAAATATATGGACAGCTCATCGATGCCGACTTTTGCTATCAATTTTTGTTTTTAACCTGGAGTAAATGAATACATTATTAGAAGGTTATGTTTTAATTTTGATTTCAAATTTTTATTTTGTCAAAATAAAAGTTACCCTAATGTTGCCTAATTTTGCTATAGGTTTAGTTTACAGTAAGTGATATTATAGATTTGGTTTCGGGTTTGGACCCCACCATGATGCTTAGTTTTGCTATCAAGTTAAAATCTACCAAATTTTGCTCACTATTTGTTGTTGATACCGAAATGTGGTCTCAACTTGCTGTAAAATCGAAATATATGAGTCCTCAATTATGCCTAATTTTGCTTTCGTACAAAATTTTATAGCAAAAGATGCTCTAAGTTTGCTGTTGACGCCTTACCATGCTCTCAATTTGCTATCAATTTGGGCATCGAAGTCTGCTCGGGTACACTTAAAATTAAATGTCACGTAATCATGTTTTCGACCTGTAAAATTACGAGAAATGCCCTGCTCCTTTTTGTTACAGGACATTTGCGTCATTTTACAGGAAATAATTTTTGCTGTGTGCCAGTAGTGCTTTTCCAATCATTTCAACTATTGTACAGTACACTTTTCAGCGCATGTTAGCATAGAGTAAGCGACGAGCAGCATCGAAATTTTGTAACTCAGTAAATCGTCAATTTTTGACTGCAGATACAGATCATTAGGATATTACCTGCGGAAATTGCGAAAGAATGGTTTTCCTTTCTTCAAATAACAGTAATGTAACAATGCCAGAACCACATATAAAACTGGAAGGATCTTCTATGATGGTTGCAATTTGAATTAATATTTGCAGTTTGCCAAAAATGCTTATTGTGTTAAACTTGCAGATGAGACAGTAAAAGTCAACCAGCCAAAGGCAGCATTCTATATTGGTTATAATAATACTCAGGCAATCGGCTGCGAGTACGATGCTAGCAAACTAACCAACCATTAGCTAAACTATCTAGCAAATCCATGAAGAGTAGCTACCTCTCTACGTTTCTCCAAAAGTTCCTTCCCATATATATGAGCACGATAATGTAGACAAACCTTAACCGTGCACGAAAAAGGATTATTATTTATCGATACAGGATACGGTGCAAGGTAAACTCGTGAGCTCGTAAGCTCGACAATACGAGCCTGGATATGATTTTACTTTTACTGCCATCGTCGTCGTTGACTGGCCCCTAGAAAAGCTTACGACCGCACCTATCCAATTTGTGGTTCATCCTTTCATTGGGTTGAGGGTGGCACTCGGTCCTACGGTATTTTGGCTTCACCATTCACGTAATAGACTTGCTGCTGCTCCTGTCGACCGCACGCCGCCACAAAGATACGACCACGCAAACTGCCCGGGCTCGGATCCGAATCGGAAAAGCATAAAAATAACGAAATGATAATAGATCCTTTCGGGTCCTTTTCGGGGCAAGAAAGCAAACCTATGCTACAACGTGAATGCCATAAATTATTTTCCAATTTATATATTATTCATGCCGCCTGATTTGGATTCCGTTTGATCTATTTAGCAAGACACAAATCCGCCCAGTCTCGGGCCCATTTGTTGTTGTGGGGAGAGGGTGATCAATTGACCAACCTTGGAACGTGATTTCTTCCTAAGCCGGGTAGGTACACGAAAATGCTGAAATATTGATCAAATTGGCAATTAAACCGAAACGGATTGCTTCCGATGATGCACAATAGCGATACGCAAATAATTGCCCAACCCCCGGATTTGATGCTCCGCCCACTCGCTCCCAAGAATTTAGTTTAGGTTTTTTCTTGTTTCATTTCCAACCCAAATGGACCCGTTCTGAGCTGTTCTTCAGGGCCGCTGCAAGCATTTCGCCAATAATTCGATAATAAAGTTTAGCTCTGTACTTTTCCAATTTTACACTTCAATAAACCACACAAACACATCCCGACTTTCGGGAACGGTTGATCCAATTGGCCCTTGTATGTGGGTTCAGATACAAACATACATTCGGAGTCATCTGCCAGCCACCCCTTCTTAGCAGGTAACGAAACGGTGTTCATGGTTGAGAAAATCTCTCCTTTACCTTGATCCTGTTTATACATTTTTGTTGATAAAGAAGAACGTACGTGGCTTCCGGTGAGCAGAGAAATGTATTTGCTGGCTGCTTGAGGAGAAAACTTTCCTTCCATGTTGTGGGTGGACGGACACACATCGAGGAAGAATTTGTGAGCTTTGGAATCCTGCCAAGTAAGACAAATCTCGGTTAATCTAATGATGATTTTTTCGATTGAAAAGTTTTGATTCAATAAATCTAAAATAGGGCTCGCCGGTGAGCAGAATAACAATCGGAGAGTTTGCGGACGATGAATCAAATTATTTGACCCAAATCGGTTTTCATCAAACCGAGTTGACAAAATGGAACGCATTCTGTTAGTACAAACAAGGCAATAAAAAATGCAGAACGAACATTTTGTTTCGATTCTGCCATATCAAGACCTGTACGGCGTTTAATTGGGATATCATAACAAAAACTCGAATGCACATTTTGTCAATGTTATTTTATGCTTTTTCAACACTACTGAAACATTAAAAGAGGCGATTGAAATAAATCAAATTGTCTGTTTTGCATGTTGCTAAGATTTGTGATTTTAACGAAGCATGCATATTAGCAAAGATCTCATTGTATCAACATAGTCGGGCTGTTTTTCTCTCCAACAAATAGTTGGCGACGCCAACATGATGTTTATGATGCTGCTTCTCTGCGAGATGAGATCTAAGATTTGCAGCTTTGCATACAAGCTTTGAGTAAAAGCACGTCATCGCACTAAGACAAAACATTGAATATAAAACGTCAATTCACCCACGCCATGATTTTGTTTATATTGTTTACAGTTATGTAAATTCCACATCCCGGCAATGTTATACAAACCGTGTGGACACATCTCTCAGATTTCCCCTTTTTTCACAGATTTTAAGTTTTTATCATCAGATTTGAGCTTTCATCTCCTATGCTCTCAAGGCAAAAAAAGCTTAAATCTGAGGAAAAAAAGCTTAATAACCAGATTCACCAAGACTTATTTAAAAGATGTTGGTCACACGATTTGTCTATCTATCGTATGACCAACACCTATTAAATAAGTGCGGTGAATCTCGTTTTTAAGCTTTTTTTTCCTAAGATTTAAGCTTTTTTTTTGCCTTGAGAGCATAGGAGGAAAAAAGCTTAAATCTGACAAAAAAAAGCTTAAATCTGAGAGATGTGCTCCACACGGATTGTATATCGTTGATGGGGCCTGTGTAAATTGCTATGGTGCACGAGTGTGCATGAAAATTGTTTAAACTAGAGGTTGAACTCCAACCCGTCAACCTTTAGTTGGCGCTAGTGTGATGTCGCCAAAACTTCAAGGAAGCCGATAAAATCTGATAAAATCGCATTTTGTATGAAATTCTGGGAGCTCGGCCATCAAATGAAAGCTTAGGGTGAAAGAAAATTTCATATGGCGGCTACTCAGAATAATGACATTTAGAGATCGCGCTGCAACGAACTTTGAAAAAAAAATCCACTTTTCGACACCTTTTCCCAAGGCCGGATCAACGGATGGAAGGCAAGGTTTCCAAAATCACAGAAAAATCTGCAATTTCACATAATTTCGAGCAAATTTGCATCACAGAATCTGTGTCACAGAACACAGAATTTTGAAAAATTCACAGATTTCACATAATTTTGATTTTGGATGGATTTCCAAAATGGTATTTTTTTCCAACATAAAATTTTGATTTTTTACTTTGAATTAAAAATGTATGATAAGATTGCTTATTTTAATTGAATTTATTCAACTTCAATATGAAAAAGACCAAATTCATGAATTTTCAATGAAAGTAAAAAGAATAGCATCACAGAAAACCTTCACAGAATTTTTGGGTAAAATCACAGAAAGTCAGAATTTTTTTTCTCAAAAACACAGAATTTTTTTCGGCAAACTTGATGGAAGGGAGCAATTGCTCAAGGATCAGGGGGGGGGGGCTCCGAGGGAGAGAAACGCTACTTTGATCATATTGCTTGAAGTTAAAAAAATCGGGAATGTAATTTGAAAATAGAAAATCGGAATTAAACGAAAATGATAACAGCTAAAAAGCCCCTCTAGAGTAAGAATTACGCCTTTCATGGCGGCTGGATGAACTTCCTCTTTGATTTGTCAAAATTTAAAAAAAACTGTAATTATCAGTCTTTAAACGAAGATTTACAGTTGGTTCCTACAGAATAGGAAGTCAGAAAAAAGAAAAATATCCCATAGTGTCCAGGTGAAACTCGAGAATTATGAAGAAAGTGACAAAAAATCATTGAAAAACATTGAAAAAGCTTTGCTTTAAATTCAATAAATAAAAATGGACAATCTAGAATTCTCACTTTATAAGCATAAGTGTGAGGATAAATTGTGCAAAATTAATGTTAACTTTTTAATATAGAAATCCCAAAATCAAATTTTAAAAAAAAAATTCTTAAATTGGACCAATTGGCAATACTCAATTTCTCTATTTTATATTCATTCCCGTGCTAAATATTGATTTTTTTTACTATTAATGCAAAGATACATAGGAACTAGAGATGTACCGAATAGTGGTATTCAGCGAACGGCCGAATACCGAATATTGATCTTTTCAATTATTCGGCCAAACGAATATTCGGTCGAATGTTCTGTCGAGTTTTTAATAAAAATACAAAAGCCATTACTTAAATTTCCTTCTATTTCTTCCATCTTAACGTCTCTCATATTTTTAACCCTTTAATGCATAGTGTTGTTGTTTCAAAACAACACTAATTAAAATCCAAATATCTCGAAAACGCTTGGATATTTTTGAAAAATGTATGCACAAAAAATATACTAGAGATTAAAAGAAATTAGTCAATGGTTATAAGGGAGGGAAACGATACATATTCATCAATCCAAAACGCTCACTGAAGAAGGTAGTAAGCTGCTATCGAAATATCGGTATTTGAACTTTCAATTTACCGTGGTTGAATTAAAAGGAATCTTTCGATTGATTCAGTAGCCAATGGTATTTTTATTACGATATTTCAATGGCTGTGTGAGATATCATCAATTATCCAATCAATAAGGTTTTGAAGAAATTAGCAAAACCATATTGAAATTTACTAAGAATTTAAAAAAAAAATTCAACTTTGATGAGCCATAGCTTTCACAATACTCAAAATAACGATTTCAAACCTGTTGAGTTTTGTTACAAAAGTTAAAATATTATTATTTCACTGAATCAATAACTGCAGTTCTCATTTTTTAAAAAGTCCTGCATTAAAGGGTTGAGTTGATTATTTTCAACCAGGTGATATAAACAGATGATTTATTACAAGATCTCACTTCCATCTGTACCGTTGAGCCGTCAACACGTATGCCGGAGCATCGTATCGTTGCTGTGTACCTGCAGGAACATTTTACATTATTTATTTTTTCCTTACCTGTATTTCAATCAGCACTTTTCAGTGCTAAAATTATTTTCATTTTCTTTTATTCATATTTTCTCTTTTCTTTCCAGCAGGGGGAAGTCTTCGGCCGGCTCAAGGGCCGGAAGAAAACGGATTGCTGAACCTAATCCAGGGCCATCTGCCAAAAAAGTTGAAATTTCCAATTCATTCGATGTCCTTCATAACATCGGTGATGAGGAAATATTCATATTTAATTCTGATAAGAGTACTAAGAAACCTTCTTCTTCTTCTTATACTCTTAAAAACGAAAAGATTACACCAATAACGGTCACGATTCCTGACTTCAATGCCTTTCGAAAAGAAATCGTCTCTTCCGTCAAGGATGTGAAGATTTCTTTTCAGATCGGTCGAAGGGGAACTGCTCGTATATTGGCGGAATCTTTTAATGATTTTCAAAAAATTTTAAATAATTTGAATAATAAAAAACATCAATTTTTTACGTACGACACTAGAAGTGATCGTCCATTTAAAGTTGTACTTCGTGGTCTCACCGGCGATCAGACACCGGATGAGATCACAAATGAATTAAATTCTTTGCTAGGTTTTTCTCCAATTCAAGTAATTCAAATGAGGAAAAGAACCAACACGAATAATACCAGTAGTGTTGGTTTTGCTCCTGAACTTTATTTGATCCATTTTAAAAAGGATCAGGTTAATAATTTGAAAATTTTGGAAAAGGCTCGTCTTATGTTTCATTGTCGAGTAAAATTTGAACCTTTTCGTAAATCCCATACCAATTTTTTACAAAATATTACGCAATGTCGTCGTTGTCAAGCTTTTTGTCATGGCACTAAAAATTGTAGAATGAACGCCAGATGCATGTTTTGCGGCTCATTCGATCATGAAAAATCTAAATGCCTTTTTGGTGGTGATAAGCCAAAAACAGAATTTTTTAAGTGTGCGAATTGCGCAGGTAATCATTCCTCGAATTCTCTAGATTGTCCCGTTAGGGCAAAAATTGTTGCTTCTAGGAAAAAACCCAAAGTTTCCAGAAAAGTTTCTTCTCCTCCTTCCTCTTTTTCGTCTACACACGTCAGACCGGCAAACAACCTGCCTGTTCGCAGTCAGCCTCGGCCTACATTGGAATCACGGCTGGGTAATACCCGAAGTGATTTTAATGTTACCTGTGCTGATTCTGCGCCACAGACTCGTTGTTTATCGTTCTCAGAGGTGGTTGAAAGTGGGTTGCCCTCTTCAGGTTTAACTAATAAAAATGGGAAAAAACCTAGTCTCAACGTTCATGCGAAGGCTTGGGAAAATCCCCGAAATTCAAATACTTTTTCTTCTCCTTCCTCTTCTGATTCTAACAATTTTGTTGATTTGGGTGAGATTACTGAGGAAAAATTAAAATTTCTGCATCAAAATTTAATGGAAATGATGCAACTTATGTTGAAAGCAAATTCAATGTTTGAAGCTTTCCAAACTTCTTTTAATTATGCTAACAAAATTATTATGACTTTACGATTCCCTCATGGATCCAAATAGATGTTTAAATATTATGAATTGGAACGCTAGATCTTTGCTGGCTAACCAAGACGAGTTCTTTTTATTTTTGAAAACTCAAAACATACATATTGCTGCCATCACTGAAACTTTTTTAAAGCCAGACAATAACTTGAAAAGCAATGCTTTCTTTAAAATTTTACGAAATGATCGACTTGATCGACAAGGTGGGGTGTAGCTATTGTCATCAATAGTCGTCTCAAATTTAGACTTCTTCCTTCTTTCAATACAAAAGTCTTAGAAACAATTGGAATTGAATTAGAAACTTCTATGGGGAAAATTATAATTGTTGCCGCATATTTGCCTTTTCAATGTAGCGGTGAACAGAAAAATTTTTTGAAGGGAGATTTACAAAAACTCACCAGAAATAAATCTAAATTTTTTTATTATTGGTGACTTTAATGCAAAACACCGATCTTGGAATAATATTTCATCAAATTCAAATGGGAATATTTTGTTTAATGACTGCTCTGCAGGTTATTATACTGTTGAATATTCTAATGGGCATACTTGTTTTTCTTCAATTAGAAATCCCTCCACAATTGATTTGGTTCTAACGGATTTAGGCGAGCATTGTAGTCAATTAGTTACTCATGCGGACCTTGATTCAGACCACCTTCCAGTAACATTTTCTTTATCCCAAAGTCCCATTGAAAACCCTTTAAAATCAACTTTCAATTTTCAAAAGGCTAACTGGGAGCGATATATGAATTTTATTGAACGTAATTTAGATGTAAACGTTCCATTGAATTCAATAGAAGATATTGATTTGGCTGTAGAAAATTTGACAACTTCAATAGTCAATGCTAGAGCCGCTTCAATACCTAAAGTTAAACATAAATTTAATCAACCTTTAATTGATGATGATCTTCAGTTTTTGATACGACTGAAAAACATTCGTCGACGCCAATTTCAACGAACTAGGGATCCTTATTTGAAATTAATTTATTGTGACCTTCAAAAAGAGATCAAACGTCGTTTAAATTTCATTCGTAATGAAAATTTTGCTAAAGCAGTAGAGGACATAAAACCCTACTCAAAGCCATTTTGGAAACTAACTAAAATTCTAAAAAAGCCCCAGAAGCCAATTCCTACTTTGAAAGATGGGGATAAACTTCTTTTAACTAATGCAGAAAAAACTCAAAAATTAGCCCAACAATTTGAGTCTGCTCATGATTTTAATTTAAACGTTGTAAGTCCAATTGATGCTCAAATTTCCCTTGAATTTGATGATATTCTTTCTAAGCAAATTGTGTTTGAAAGTTCTTGTGAGACAAATATTGATGAACTTAAATTGATTTTCAAAAAATTTAAAAATATGAAAGCCTCAGGGGAAGATGGGATTTTCTATATTCTTATTAAAAAGTTGCCTGAAAGCACTTTAAATTTTTTAGTTAAAATCTTCAATAAATGTTTTCACTTGGCTTATTTTCCCAATAAATGGAAAAATGCCAAAGTAACTCCAATTTTGAAACCTGGAAAAAGTGCTTCAGAGCCTTAAAGTTATCGACCAATTAGTTTGCTTCCTTCTTTAAGTAAACTATTTGAGAGAGTTATTTTGAATAGAATGATGATTCACATTAATCAGAATTCTATTTTCCCTGATGAACAATTTGGTTTTCGTCATGGACATTCTACTACACATCAACTTTTGAGTGTAACTAATATGATTAACGCTAGCAAATCTGAGGGTTATTCAACTGGTGTTGCTCTTCTTGATATTGAAAAAGTTTTTGACAGTGTTTGGCACAAAGGTTTAGTAGCTAAATTAGCTCGATTTGATTTTCCTGTATATCTCACCAAAATTATTCAAAATTATTTGACTAGCCGAACTTTGCAAGTAAGCTATCAAAATTCATGCTCTGAAAGGATACCCATTAGAGCTGGTGTCCCTCAGGGTAGTATACTTGGGCCTATTTTATACAATATTTTTACTTCTGATCTTCCTGATGTCCCAGAAAGAAAAGGTAGAAGATTATTTGCTGACGATACTTTGCTTTCAGCCAAAGGTCGAAATTTACGGGTGGTACGCAGTAGATTGCAACAAAATTTAAATTCCTTTTTGAATTACTTGAAAATGTGGAAAATTTCTCCTAACGCTTCCAAAACTCAACTTATTTTATTTCCCCATAAGCCAAGAGCAATTTTTTTAAAACCTAATGAAAATCATTCCATAACTTTTAATGGGGTTTCTTTAGAATGGTCTGATCACGTGAAGTACTTGGGACTCACACTTGATCGGAATCTTTCTTTTAAAAATCACATTGAAGATATTCAATCAAAATGTAATAAATACACTAAATCTCTTTATTCTCTCATCAACAGGAAATCCCGACTTTGCCTGAAAAATAAGATGCTTATTTACAAGCAAGTCTTCCGACCAGCGATAATGTATGCAGTTCCGATTTGGTCTAACTGCTGCGCGACGAGGAAGAAAGCCATCCAGAGGATTCAGAACAAGGTTCTGAAAATGATTTTGCGGCTTCCACCTTGGCACAGCACCGAAGATCTTCATCGGATTGCAGGCATTGAATCTATCGAAGAGATGGCCAACAAAATCATCTCCAACTTCAGAGGCAAATCGATGCAGTCTTCCATCGCAGAGATTCGCTCTCTCTACAATTAGTTTAATTTTAGGATAGCTTTAGTTTTTAGTTTCAAATATTTTTTTTTCACTACAGGATGTTCTCCTTCATAAAAATGCTTGATTGTGCTCAGCAAATTTAAGTCGAATAAATAAATTTTAGTGATTATTAAACTATAGGGCTCTGAAAGTTCATTATTGAACTGAACACCTAATTTAATGTATTAATTTAATATAAATGTAATGATGAATTGGTACTAATAAAGATACAGTACCGTTCATAATTGTATAGAAATTGGAAGCAAGAGCACTGTCACTTTGACTTTAAACTTCCATAACTTTTTACTGTGATGATATTATTTGATCAAATTTTATGCGTTAGATAGATCAACTATCACACTATTATATTACAAAGTTTGAGCTTTCTGAAGTTTGTGTGGCCTGAGAAACAGTAATTCTACGAAAATCGGACTTTTTGGACTTTCCTTATTCAAACTGCAATATCTCTGAAACTACGTCACATTTTTTATTGAAATTTTGCAGAGTGATTGCTGAAATATGAAGCTAGCATGTCTGAAGTTTTCGAAAAGTTCTATCGATGAGATCAAAAGTTACGCTAGGTGCAATTTTTCAGGCATGAACCTAGAAATTCGATTTCTATAGAATTTTGGACAATTCATGAGAACGATATCGTTTCCTCCACCAATCAGACAAAAAATGTCTGGCAAAAGCAATGAAGAATAGAAAAAATGGAATTAATGATCCATTTGTGTTTTGAAATCAAAATCTCGCGATATTGTTTTGATTTTTTTCGGTTGAAATAGATTTACTGGTTGTTAAACAGAGAATATGATTTTCCTATGAAAACATTCGTCTGAAATTTTATAGAAATCACATTTCTAGATTCTTGCCTGAAATATTGCACCTCGCGTAATTTTTGATCTCATCGATAGAACTTTTTTAAAACTTCAGACATGCTAGCTTTATATTTCAACGATCACTCTGCAAAATTTCAATAAAAAATGTAATGTAGTTTCAGAGATATTGCAGTTTGAATGAGAAAAGTTCAAAAAGTACGATTTTCGTAGAACTACTGTTTCTCAGGTCACACAAACTCCAAAAAGCTCAAATTTTGTAATATAATAGTGTGATAGTTGATCTTTATAACGCAAAAAATTTGATCAAAAAATATTACCAGAGTAAAAAGTTATGGAAGTTCAAAGTCGAAGTGACCGTGCGCGTGCTTCCATTTTCTATACAATTATGAACGGTACTGTATATTTAAAAAAAAAAATTACAAGATCTTTTCAAGTAGGGATCTCTCTGATTTTCAAAATGTCACCAATAACTGAAAAGACATCAGATGACTGGTCGTTTCTAGGGTGTTTATCACCAAAGAGAATAGGTTCCTGTGAAATCTAAGACAAAACACATCGAAACAGGTGCAAAGCAATTCGATATTGCTTTTTGAACTAGATGAAATTCGCATTTTAGCAAGATGTCTCCAAAATAGTTGTTCAAAAGAACGATGATCTTTCACCTTAAGCATACCATACTTTCAACCACACGGTTGGGCATATTCTGATTAACGGTTTTGGGGCGGTATTCGGCAGACCGAATATTCGGTACATCTCTAATAGGAACTCTATTTCCAAAATATCTTCTACTGAAACTTAATCAGCATATTATATTCCAAAAATTTATTTTCAAATCATATTCATAAAACATTCTCATAGTTGGATTGCGAATTTCATTAAGTGAATTTTTAAAAATGAATATACATATCTATGTTCCAGATTTTAAAATTTATTTTCTAGATTTTACAATAGAGATTCAACTCATTAAAATTTTCAAGTCTAGTATTGTTTCTTCAGTTTCCTGGTATTTTCTTGTAACTTTAAGAACTCGAGATCTTTGTTCGAGGTGCTAAACTCATTAAATTCCTGATCTGAATCTTTTTAAATGATAACTGATTCTGTGTTTGATTTGAACCTTTAATCTGAATTTTGAATTTATGTTTACAAATGTAACTTTCATCACATTTAGAAGAGCAGTTTGACAAAATTTTCTGTTTTTAATATTTCATCAGGTGGTAGTCTTATTCTTGAAGTTAAGTTGAAACTCGTATTGCATTTTAAACATTGTAACACATTATGTGAAAACGATTTTCTGTGCTTTCAAAAAACATGAAATTGAAATAAACATTTGGATTATGATTTAAAAATTGAGCAAATCCTGCTTTGGCTCTGAAAGTAATTTTGATTCTCAATCTTGTCATTGAATTTATTTTATATTTGTTTTTAAATCTTGATTTTAAATTATGATTTTAATTCGAGACACTGAATCGTGGTTCTAGCACCAATCTAATTTTAGGTTTTCTTTTTTATGTATTTTGTTCTATTTCTTTAAATTTGGATTCTTAGTCTAAAATCTTTGTGTTACTTTCCAATTGTCATGATTGAAATATTTATTCTGCCTTCGAAGATGCACATTCCGATCAATGATTTTTTGAAAACCATTTTAGGTTCTTTCGTTTCTTTACCCATTTCATTAAAATTAACAGAGAGTTTTAGCTGGTGAGTTTGAAATAATTTGCGAATTGAATTTTTTATATAACAGCTCTAATCAGAGTTTTAACTTTTGATTAGTTTATTAACTTCTCCGAAATGTTGTTTTAACATTTATTGATTGAAGATGCGAAAAGCTACCCTATAAGCAGACAAATGTGTACAAAATTTATGTATTCGCTGAGATGGAATATAAAGTAATCGATTCATAGGGGCCCCCAAAAAAAATTTTCCAGCCAAAGCCTTTTTTAACGTTTTCAAATGTTTCTAAAATAAACAAAATTAATCAAAAATATTGATTACTATATACCAACAGCAGAGGAATAATGTGAGTCTCATAAAATCTCAATTTCAGGACAAAGGGTTCAATTGATCCCTTGAGTTCAAAAAGACATGTTATCCAACTGAATAATCACAATTTAACACGGAGCAATTTATATGTATTCATTTATCCAAATAGATTCAGCAAGGCCGAACGGTGGGGGGGGGGGGTTCAGGGATTTAACACCCCCTCTCCTCTCTCCTCCAGAGAGATTTTTTCCAAGTGTAGTTTTCAGTTCAAGGAATCAATCCACCGTAGAGCTGGGAAATAACTTGATCCCTAAAGTTTTATAAAAATAAGTGCTGACAATGAAGTAAAAAAAAATTGCTCGCCTCCGGTGAAATTTAGTCCTAAAACTCTTTAAGCCTTATACATTCCATTTCACGACACTCTATTTAAACTATGAATAGTAGATTTTGAGCAATTCCACCACACTGTTGTTTTGAAATTCAAATTAAGACACTCAAAAACCGTATCTCGTCTTCAGGATTGGTTTCCTTCAAGAAGTATAACTAAATAAGTTGATAATTGTAAACCAACCATTTCAACAAAATTCATAACACTAATCAACACATTAACAAACTAGGAGCCATGGAATAAAATTTAAAAAATCAAAAACCTAATGTCGATTACTTTATAGCTTATCATTTTGATTATTTAAAAAAAATATAAATGTCTTTACAAATTTTTGGGGATTAAAACGGCTTCGTCAGTCAATTGTGGGTATAAAAACGAGAAATTTTTATTATTGTCCATTATTGTTATCGCTCGTTTTTATTCCCACAATTGACTGACGAAGCCGTTTCAATCCCCAAAAATTAAAAATAATCCAGTCAAAAAACAATACAAGCCTTTACAAATTTTATACTAATTTAAAATATTTTTCAAAAAACCAATATTGACCTCAATTTTATTTTACGATTCTTGTTCTTCTGAATGTTCAATTTAACGTTCAAAAGGGTTTTGATAAATTATACAAGGCAGACAAATCACATCTTTCCGAGGTGCAAAGAATTTATAAGCTTATTTAGATTGACAATGGGTGCCCTAAATTCAGATATTTAATAAATTTTTTCCATCAGGATTCGTTTTCCAAAATAAGTTTTTAAAATAGGGTAAAATCATTCAAGAAATTTCAGCACATTTTTGGCATTACTGTTAAACATTACAAGTTTTTGGAAACAAAAAAAGGATTATTTGGCAATGATCAATTTCATGAAGACCGCATGTAGTTTTGACATCTGCGAAAAAAGTTAAAAGTTTAATTCATGTTTACTTTTCCCCATTTTGTAAAACATGGTTGTTGACGAATTTTCAAATACCAGATTAAATTTTTGAAAATGATAATAGCAAATGTCCAATCGTTTTGTCTCTGCAACGAATTTGTCAAATTAAATTACAAAAAAATTAAAATTTTTATTGTGTTATCTCAGAAAAACTTGTTATGATGAAATGTAAAATTTAATTTTTTTTTATATCACTGTATTTCTGATATAAATATATCTGAGCAAAACATTATTCTTCAATTAAAAGGATTGTAAACAAATTCAAAATCGGTATTTATTTTTCATGAAAGTTTTTTATTTCATCAGTATAATTAATAATCGATTTCACCTTAATCTGATACATTTTTAAAGTTATAAATTCTATGTCAACAAAACTAGAAGTGATAGACTAAATTCGTTTAACTTTTTTTCATGCGAGATTTGAGACCAATTTTGTATGAGAGAATTGTGACAATTGTAGAACTACACAGCTTCGGTAAAGGTTTTAATTCACTATTTTGAAGTTTTTTGGGTGATTTTTTTTTAATTGCATGGTTTTGATTGTTCAATATCCATGAAAGTTGCAAACATATCAAAACTAAAATATTTGCATTGGAAAGGGCAAGCTTTTAACTTTTATAGACATATAGTAACATTTGTATACATGAGGTTTTACTTCTAAAAAAAAACTTAACTAAAATATAGTAGATTGGTAAATTTCAGTATTTTTTCACACACTTACAAAAGTTCCCGCTTTAACACGAGAGTGGCAACGTAAAGTTGTTGAATTGGCCATACTTAAACATTAAAACTGGCATCTTTCAGATAAACTCTTTCAGTAGTAAAACCTCATGTCTACAAATGAAACCATATATTCATGAAAGTAGTAAGATTTTCCTTTCTAATGCATGTATTTTAGTATTGATTTGTTTGCAACTTTGAGAGATATTGAACAGTGAAAACATGCTATTTTAAAAAGAAATTATCCCTAAAAAAGTACCCTTAAACTTCAAAATAGTGACTAAAAACCTTCAACGAAGTTGTGTACTTTCAAAATTGTCACAACTCTCTTAGAAAAAAGTTAAACGAATTTTCCGTTTTATGAGATTAAATATAAAAAAAATTCTTTAAAACATGTTGTTTCATATGAGAGAACATTGACGTCTTCAACAAAGTTTTTTTTTAATTTGATGATCTTCAACTTTATTGAAGACATCATCATGTTTTTTTTTCAGGGATTTTCATCCTATTGGATGATTCATCCCATTAACCCTACGTCACCATTATGATAAAATGATAAATACAAAAAAATATGTGCATTTCAAAACAAAGAAACATTATAGAATATATCATAAAGCTATCTGGACATTAAGACCTTCAAAAAGCCCATGGACACGTTTTTCGAAATCAAAGCCTCTGTGCAGTTGTCCGAAAAGGAAAAAAAATAAAACTTTTTTCCTAGTGCCTCTGTCTTTTATCTTATCTCTTAGGTGTCTTCAGAACATTTGCTCCTAAGAATATGTTTCATAACTTGGAACCATTAAAAAATAATCAAAATCTACTTAAAAAAATTAAAAATTCCAACTTTTTTCTTTCAATAGACAGAATTTAACTTTACAATACAAAGTTGTAGAGTTCGTGAAAATATGTAACATTGTAGAGAACATCAAAACTAAGGTTTTATTTTGAAAGTTATTTAAAAGTTTCTTAAAGTAGTTTTTTAAACTTAACTATAGTTTGATTAAGATTTACATGAATGAAATGTTTTAAAAATATGTTAGGGCATTCAAATCACACGTTTTGCACAATCTGCGAAAAATTGTTATAACTTCGATAAAGTTTAAAGTTTCGAGTGGTTTAGAAAATCAAACTACAGAAAACAAAAAAAAAGAAATAAAAAAGCTTTTATTTGGAAAAAGGGTGGTTCATAGTATGCACTGTAAATCGATGAACTTCTTCATTGGACGTTATCTCAAAAACCACTTTACAGAATGTCACAAAGATTTGTACATGTAAACATTAGATTACTTGGTATACTCGCTGAAAATTTCATCGATTTCCACGCATGCATTCAAAAGTTATCCTCAAAACAAAGTGTTGCATTTTTGTCGAATACACTCCTTATCCTCCGATGATTTTTTTTTTGTTTTCAATCTGCTTGATTATTTTTTAATCAATACCTAAGTCGTAAAGGAGCGTTTTCTCCCTCCTATCTCTCCACTGGAAGAAAAAAAGGCGTGTCAAATTATAAAAAAAAAATTGTACTGCTAAATAAGGTTCAAGGTAATCCATTGTGTAGGAACTCCGCTTCACCATTCCTATTTCCCCACACGAAGAAGGGAAGAGTCTCAAACTACCCTTGATATAGTTCTCCGTCTCGAATACCCTCGCATGTCAGATTTGTTTTCATTTGCTCGAGGTTCATAGGGCTCGAATTGATCAAAAAATTGTATGGGAGCCTCCCTCCCTCTAACCCACCCCCTTTCCTGACAAATTTGGTACCCTTGATAAGTTATTAGTACATGCAAAAAAAAATTGTATAGGGCCCCTCTACCCTCAGTTAATATCTTTCCTCCCCTTTCTATCTTTCTACATATTTCTCCTAGTCATTTGCATTATTGGCTCTCGACTCTTGAATTATTCAAACATGTCTCTTTAGTTTGGGTGGCCCCCTTCCCCCTTCGCATTAAAGGACTACTCAAAACTTAAGTAAATTGCAGTTTCTATTTCTGATAATTTAATTTGCCTCTTAAACTAACGGCCTAAATCCGAATAGGAAAAATAGGCCAGCTTCCTGATGAATCACCTCCCCAGAACAAACGGTGCATGAATGAATTGAATAGCAAGGATTTTGTTCCGTTTTGTAATTCAATTTGCATTTCTGGAAGCAGACGGAGCGGCCTGCAGCACAAAATTCACCCCCGGCCATCCATGCGTTATCCAACAATCAGCCATTATTTCGCACTGGGTGATCGATCCGCGATTTGCAAACTTAACTCACTAATTGCATTAATTTTTCATTACGATGACTCGCAATAATGAATTTGCGTGCAAATCATGATTAGGCCACCAGTGCTACTGCCGTATTTGATATTCATCCTCATTGCAGCAAAAACCGTGCTTGGGGGAACCGAGGAGTGTTTTTTGAATGAGATGTGTGTGTGGCAAGGGATATTCAATATTTTGGCCTGTACTTGAAATAGTATTATGAACGACAAACACGAATTACAATAGTGTGGTGACTAATTGATTGCAGAATCAAGTTCATGCGAAAGAGAAATGTATTGATTATGGTTAGTTGGATGAAAAATATTGATTTATAAATGGCCTGCCCACTCCAAACGCCAATAAAAAACAAATGGAGGACATGTATAATGAGATAGACATTGATGTCTTTTTAAAAACAATGAACATTTAATATTATATTAAAGATTATCTGACCGGTCTAACTACACACTAAGTACACATTCTTCGTTAGAAATGAATGTTTAAAAGCTACCTGTAAACAAAACAGGTGACTTTTTTGCAATATCTCAACTACCGATATCCATGAGAAGGCATCAACAATAACCGTGCATGACGATCTGCTCGATTGACTCCTATAAAGAATTGAAAAATTTGATGCAAATTTATCAGCGAACACGTAAACAACTGTCTCATTATGAATCAATTACGCATTGACATTGACAGTCATCATGTGTATTCATCATTTCGAGTTGAATCGAGGCCGCAGTAAATGACAGAATGGATTCGCTGGAAGAAAGCAAGAAGGGGAAAAAACGTCACAAGCTCTCGTGCTAATGTATCTCAGCATTTATTCACAATCTCCTCCGTGAATGGAACCATGTTTCCAGTGGAGAAATAAAGAAAACACAGGTTGGGCGAACAGTAGGGGGATGTGGATAGAAAACGCTTCATGCATCATGAGAGTGTTTTTATGATTTAAATTTTTCATAATTGTTTTGTGCATCACAATAAAATATATGAGTGTACAATGTTGATGCTGTGCGATCTCTTGAGTTTTTAATAATGTGAACATGTCATTGAATTGTTGATTCATCTACTGGATTGAGTATCTGGAAACGTCATTCGATTTTGAAAAACGTTTGAACTTACCCAATTAGTTATCTTCAATTCACAAATGCGTGGAAATATGGCTAATTTTGTGTTCTTTTTTACTTGTGCTTGATTTTTTTTTAAGAAAAATGGAAATGTAAGGATTATCTTAAAAGCTTATGCGAGGCCTTTTAAGCTGGAGAAGAATAAAGTTTTAAAATTTAAATCCCGATAAATACACGCTTTTTAAGGCCCCAAGTTGTGCAAGTCTTCAAATATTTTTTTTTTTTCATAAATTTATACCTTTTATTACTCACTCTCATTTTTGGCCCTAAACTTTTGGCAAAAAAATTGCTTTTATGCACCGTTAAATACGGAAGTTATCTCTTAATTTAACCATTTTAAAATGAACCTCTCTGGGTCCAAAGAGCTTATCTGATAGTAAAATTTTGAAAAGTTTCAATTAGTAATATTTTTTACGTGTTTGATTAGAAAGAAGAATCAGGTGGTTATTTTATTGTGCAGTTTACGATAATTTATTCTTTTTTAACTTTATTCTATCGAAATAAGAGAAACTACACGCTTTGGCTTTGAGTGTTAACAGCTTTGAGGAAAAATCGTGAAATGGCTTTGCTAGAGATCATTATAAAGTTAAGTCAATTACCGTCAAACGGGGCATCATGCAAAAGCAGGGTTAGATGCAACATTTGTATACCACAACACTCATTCAATTTTATTTCACTCATTTTATTTCAATATACTGTAATAAATTTATCATTGAATGATAACAAATTGATGATGACATAATTTTTAACATCGTGAAAGAGTTTTTCAAAGTTTTCCATAAAAAATTTAAAAAATCGAGCAATAGATGTACAAATTTTAACATTTTTCGATGCCGCAAAAAACTTTACCTAGTATGACGGATTGGCTAAATGATATCACCTACAAACTTTATATTGCTTTCATTATCCTATATCAACACTGTTGGTGTATAAATATTTTTCGGACAATCACCAATTTTTTTAAATAAATATTTTTATATCATCCATCCTAAGATTTATTTACATGATGTAAGATAATAGAATATTTTGTAGTATTTTTTACCCTTAAATGTATGCAGCAGGTTAACACTCTTTTCTTAAAAACATTTTTGACAGAAAAAATGTAAAATTTAATTCGAACAAAACCAAAAATTACTGTAATTGGTGCTTTATGCGTTATGACATCTCAAATGTATTAAAAACTATATATTTTCAAACGTTTTCATTTGATTTTTCATTAATTACAGAGTTTTTTGCAACTGACCTCTTTTTCTTAGTAGGGTAAAAATTGCATGTTTTTGTAATATTAAAAATAACTGGTAAAACCAATAATTTTTCTGACTACGTCAGTTTGGTGCCCCATCAACCTTAAAACTTTTAAAAATCGAACACACACATACAGGATCTCAGTGACATTTCGTGTTTCTTTGAAGAGATCTAAATTCTACTAAAGACTAAAGCGTACATCCTTCAAGGATACAATGGCTAGCACCTTACTAATGCCTAACTTAGCCTAACACCACCAGCCCACAGAAAGAATACTATGTATGCCGTGACCGAGACTCGATCTCATGACCTCTGACTTAGAAGACTTAAACGCTATCCTCTAGGCCACGGTCAGCGGCGATGTACAAGAGCTATGATTATCTGTAAGCATTAAAATTTCAGAAGCCAATGAGGTTGAAAAGTGTTGCATGTTGCCCCAGTTGACGGTATGTGTCTTCTTTAAGGGTTAACATCTCGAAATGCATTGAATGATAAAATCCGATGAATACTTACCATATCCATTGCTTATTAAAAACATTAACTCATCATTTAAGGCCAAACCAAAATATTATTTTTACACCTTTTTTTAGTTTCGCCAAATTTACGGTTTCGCCATTATCACGGTATTTTTTTTAATCGAAACACTACTGTATACGTCCTCAGAAACATTATTTTTTTAAATAATGTTATATTAAAAGACATAAGCAATGCAACTGAGAAATTTCAGTATTTTTCCAACATGGATGCATTATTTAAGATGAAATTGTTCTCAAATTCAGACAGAGCTACCTTTTAGTCAATACCAGGCACCGTTTTAATTTTTAATGTTATGCTATTGAATGATCACTGTGGACAGATCCTGCCTCACTGAAAATCGTTCGTTAACTGATGACAGCTCAGCCGTCATGTGTATGCGCAGGGTTGCCAATGTGCCTGATTTTTAAAGATTTGCCTGATTTTTGAAGGCCCAGTCTGATAACCTGATGAGCTCCCGTTTTTCCCTGATTATTGGAAATAAGCCTGATTTTACCTGATTTTATAATTAGACGGAAAATAGTGTGTTTCTATAAGAAGTATGATAAACAATTTAAATTGAGATGTCTATTTATGCTTATTGCTTTACCTGAAATAGATAAAGTTATACTTCTTTGTTTGAACCGATTACATCCACCAAATCAAATGAGTGAGACTTTTTATGTTTCTTTACTTGAATCAATAACATTCCTAAAGCTCAACGCTCAAAGCATTTAGAGGGTAGACTAAACTGCTATATCGAATTTATTGGTTAACTATTTATGATCTAAATTTTGTTTAAAAATCGAATTTTAAATTTGATCGAGCTTTAAGAATTAATCCAGTTTGGATACCGAAATTACCCGAAATTTGGAGTTCGAATCTCATAAATAACATTTGATCGGTAATCAATTTCCCTTACATTTTAAAGTTAATTTTTGATATTTTTGTTTAAATTTGTTTAAAACCAAACCCGTTGTGATACATTACATTATTCAAAGCAAAATGTAACAACATACAAGAGTAGAGTAGAGTTCTTACGTTACTGAATAAATAAAAAACAAATAAACAATAGGAGGTTTAAGGAAGACTAATGTTACTTACACAGACAACAGACATCGTACATGCTTGATGAAAATATCTTCAGAAAACTGTGCAATATTTCCAAATCAATCAGCGAATAAGACTTTGAAAATCAACGTGTAAAATATCAATAAATCAAATAAGTGTTTGTCTCAGAAGAATGAATAGGGTTCATTTGTGCTAGATTAATGCAATACAAAGAACAAATTATTGTATTTCATATCTATACGTATTTCTCTACAGGATATGTCTAAATAACTAACAGCTTAAGAAGGGTTTTAAGTGTTTTTAAACGATCATTGTTATGGTCAGAGGAATCAACCATCTACGTATACTTATAGGTATGTTAAAACAAAAAGAAATATTCCGGACATAGCAGCACAAACCTCTCAGATTACAGAGAATTTTCCCATCAAACGGAAAACGAATGGGCGATATTGCCCTCATATCTCAGAGCCAACACAAGAATTATATTTTCAACAATCTAGAATTAATGGAACTCTCACCTATTGGAGTATAAGCAAATATTTTTTATGAGCTTGCTTATTAGTTTATGGATCAGTTCTCAAGACGTGAAGCGATTTTTTTTTTGTTCTTATCACTTTTTTTGTAAAATTGTTTGAAGAATACCTTTTTTATAAAAAACCTTTCTTTACATTCAGGTTCATCAATCATTTGTGGGAAAACTGGCCACCGTGCCAGTTCGCGGAGGTTCGAAGTCGCTGAGAAAAAACAGCGGAAACTAAACGACATCGTTGCCGCCAAAAGGTACCACACGAGGAAAATTTTCACTTCTGTTAGCTATTTTGTATCGAGTTGCGTGCTGCGTAGAAGCAGAATTTTAAGTAAAACTAAAAGTTTAAAGTATTGTAGTTTTTCGTGTCATAAGCGTAGGATCATAGAGGTATACATAGGTATACATAGAGTTGAAGTGGCTTGTGACTAACCATTGTATTTTCTTTAGTTTCGGGCGAAACGATGATATTTGATTGAGCGCTAAAAGTAGCAAATCGGTAATTTTTATTAATTTTATTGTATAACGCCGTAAATTATCTAGAACAGGGGTTTTCAGATCGTGCTCCGCGGAGCACCTGGTGCTCCGCGAAGCTTTTGAAAGTGCTCCGCGGCGTACGCAACGAATGTCATAAACCAACTTTGATAAACTCTGATATTTTTTTATCGTTTCATTTTTATTTGAACATGAGAAAAAAATAACAGGGCATATAGTAAGAACGAATATATTTTGTTTACTTTGTTTTTACTGGCGGCTGAATCCCTGCAGGGATGTTGGCAAAGAATGGTGTATTGTCAAAATGCACTGCTTTGATCGAACAACATTGTGTTGCAGGACTGAGTGTGAAAAACACTCAATGCGCCCTACTTGGCGAGCTACCGATTGGAAAAGCTGGGGAAGCGCATACTATTGCTGAAAACTTAATCAAACCTTGTATTCAAGAAGTCGTCCGTATCATAGTTGATAATAAAACAGTGGAATTGGTAAATTCGATTCCCATGTCTGACAACACGGTTTCTCGGCGAATTTGTGACATGGCTTAAGATGTTGAAAGCGATTGAGAACTTCAAAATTCGACATGAAGATGTAGAAAGACTAGCAATTCTGATGATATGTGTTCGCTATCAAGGTTCTGAAGGTTTCGAAGAAGATTTGTTTCTTTGGGAACCGTTGCCAACTTCTACGTCGGGGGCCAAAATTTTCACGCTAAATAATTGATGATTATGTTACGGACAACAATATTCCATGGGGAAATTGTATTTATGTAAGGTGCGAAAGTTATAGTTGGAAATACTGCTGGAGTCGTTGCCAAGATCAAAGAAAAGACCAAAAGTTGCGGTAGTAGTCATTTCATTGTTCATCGACATGCACTCGCTATGAAGAAACTATCATTATCTTTGAAAGAAGTCTTGGACTTTTTAGGACGTTTCGGCTTCTCAGTCAGTTGAAATTTTATTAAAAATAGCACATTTACTCAATGTCCAACGTTTCGGCCATGATCTTGGCCATCATCAGGGAAAATCTATAATTTATTATAATCGGATGAATAATTTTGGTGCTTTACATTCTAAGTTGATCGACTTACAGAGTGTGTACTGTTTGTGTCTGTAAGATTTTTAATGGCTGGATTGATGTTGGATTTTTTCCGAACCTATATTGTTTTAGAATAGCTATAAGTGAATTATTATTCATTCTGGTATGTACGCAAAAATCAACAACACAAAATAAAATTAAAACTTATAGCTATTTTAAAACAATATACTGCCGTTCTAAGCAAGATTGTCCCATGTGGAAAAACGTGCAAACGAGAAAAATGCGATTGAAATATTAGCTATATTTCCAATTTTTCTCTCAAACTAAAAATTCACCGACTGTTTTTTCGTAGTGAACAGTTCAAGTTAATCATTTTACAATGTTTCTGGCAAAAAAAATTACATTTCCTACAAAAAAAAAAAACAGCAAATTAGGGCCAAAAATGCTCCGTGTGACACTTTTTCGTAGAATCAGAACGCATGCCGATGCTAGTTCTACGAAAAACTGTCACACGGCTACAATTTTTCATCATTTTAAAAATTTGTATAGTTTCTATTTTTCCCAGAAACTCTAATTAAGCCGTAATTTCATCTTTGATTATAAAAATGTATAGTTGAGGAGTATGGATCCTGTAAGTAGTGCCTACCGAAAAGTGTTTAGCGAAAATTTCTCTGAATAAAACACTCAAGGCTTCTCGCTCCTCCTCTGCCCTCTATTTTAGTGTTCTTTTTAGTGAATAACATTAAATTCAACAGTTTGAACTCATCTTAAGACAATTTTTTGATAAAATTTGTATTTTTCATAGAATTTTCTCTAGTGTGACATTCTTGCGTAGAACTATCAACATAGAGACAATACCACCTTGATGAAAATTTCGTATAGGTTTAGAACAAAGTATACTTGTTTGTGTTTTTATTCGAAAGTTAACACTAAAAGAGACCGTTTCCAGCAAAAAAGTGAAAATGACCGAAAAGTCACATGAGACATTCTTGCTTAGAACGGCAGTATAGGTTCGGAAAAAATCCAACATCAATCCAGCCATTAAAAATCTAACAGACACAAACAGTACACACTCTGTAAGTCGATCAACTTAGAATGTAAAGCACCAAAGTTATTCATCCGATTATAATAAATTATAGATTTTCCCTGATGATGGCCAAGATCATGGCCGAAGCGTTGGACATTGAGTAAATGTGCTGTTTTTAATAAAATTTCAACTGACTGAGAAGCCGAAGCGTCCTAAATTAAACTACATTCATCAGTCGCAGATTCATCAACGAAATCTTGGACGAAAGCATAAAAATAATCAACTTTATTGAGGCTCGACCGAAAAATTCAGGGTTATTCAAGGCGTTGTGCGAAGAGATGGTTAGCCAACATTCCACGCTACTACTTCATACTGAAGATCGCTGGTAATTTCGAAGAAAAACCCTGTCTCGCCTGTTTAAATTAAGAATGACTTCAGTCTTTCAATGCAAGGTAAAGGAATCCCAATCTTCGATTAAAACGACAAAATCGTGTCTATCAAAAAATAAAAAATCAAATTTTGGGCAGAACAGCTTTCCGATTTTAAGAAGCATTCAATCAAAAATAACCTTGAAGTTATCATCCGAAGCTTTCCAAGAATTATGACTAAAATTCCCCGAAGAATATCATAAAATAATAAAAAGACCGAAGACTTTTAATGCGTGGAACAGCCTTTTTTATGTCAAAGAAACCAGAATCATTAACATCGCAAGAATATGAATGCTTGATAGATATGACATCGGATTCAAAGCATCAGGGAAGATTCGTATCCAAAAAGTCGTTGTAGGAGTATTGGTGTCAACTGAAAAATAAAATTTAAATTTTGTTTAATAAAGGAAAACTTATTCTTCTGCCGTTTTCCACAACTTCTCTATGTGAGTCTGGACTTTCCACATATATCGCAACGAAGACAAAATACCGATCCCGACTAAACGCGGAACCAGACGTCAGGCTACAACTGACACAAATTTAACCAAACTTGTTACAGCTCGAAAAATCGAAGAAAGCGTATTTGTTCTATTCAAATAATTAATTTTTGAGGACACATATTTTGTTGATAAAGAAAAGACTATTCAAAAATAGCCATTCATTACTGATTTTATTGACTAAGACGACAAGACACATCTTGTTTAAACGATAAATACTATCAAGTTTTCAAAACTCGGGTTTTCCATTCTTTCAAAAATGTAGGTGCTCCGCCAAAATTTTTGGTTTTAAAAAGTGCTCCGCCGAGCAAATGATCTGAAAACCCCTGATCTAGAATATTGTTCACAGGATTCTTTGCTCTCGATACGAGGTTGAATTTAGTTGTATTAGGGCTGGAATAGCTAGGATCACTGATTTGTAAATTCTAACCTATAAAACCATTTTGAACCATGATTGCAATAACTCATCATTTATTCCGTAGAGTTGAAGCACTACAAAACAATAAATATAGTCCGCTATCAGTACCAGTGCATCGTTTTCTTATTTGCCCCCTTATTACAACACAATTTGTTGCTGTTTTAAGCCCCTGAAATCCCGTGAAAAAGTTGAAAAAAATCCAATCAATGGAGACTGATTCAATAAAAATATTAAATCCCTGTTTTGCTTAAAAGATGTGCACAAAATACACACGCAGGCAAAATGAACTTACAGCTTAGTCAATCATCGAGCTGAAAAAAATCTTTATCGAAATAAGCACCAACAACAAAAATCATCAGTGGAAAATCTATTATATAAAATTCTCTTGTAACGGTGTTTGTAGTACTACTCCTCCGAAATGACCCAACCGATTCAAAGGAAATTATTTTTAGAATATTCTGTGGGCATGCGAATCGATTTATATCGAATCAAAACAACAAAATGTCGCATTAATTGTCCGTTATCATTAAATTTGAAATAAATTGAATCAAATTAAAGTCATGGCCTTCAATTTTTTCGAAATTTTCTTTACTTTGGGCACCGGGCGGGCGGTTTGTTTTTCGTCTCTATGGTCAAGGCGTCGCAAGCAAACGTCGTAGGAGGTTAGTAACTATGGCATAGCATACTGTTTAGTGGGAATTTTTGGGCGCGCATTTCTCAACCAAGCATAATTTCGATGCATGTGGTGACCACATGAAACCTAGATGTGTTTTTTCTTCTTGATTCCTAGATCATTTGTACAGCACATAGTGATGAATGACGCCTACATTTGATCCAGGTTGATATTTTGCCGATCAAATCAAAACCATTTAAACGATTTGAAAAAATTAAATTTGAATTCGTGTTATTAAAAGAAGGAATTGTTGTCTGAATAATATGAATTTAGTACCGATGCAGATGAAATAATGGTATGACTGTTTGCGGACATTTGAAAAAAGAAAAGTGGAAAGATTTGGTTTATAATCCAATACGCTAGAAATATTTTTCGAACATGTAAAAATGTGCTTCACAGAAGTTGTATCAAGCGCCTATGAATTTATAGAACAACCACAAAATCCGTTGCAAATGAACAGACACATGAACTAAACAAGAGCCTGTCCTTTAAAATGGATTATATAGGATTGATGATCATTTAAAGGCCGAATGCAAAAAAGTGCAAACGTTCAACATTTACAAAAAATGTATACATGACTTCTTAACTTATAAATGGTTGGGCCCAAACAAACAATCTGACTAAATAAACTTAACTTTTTTTTTAAACGGTTCACCAAAAAGCTGTTTACAGGTTCTCTGTTTGTTTACTCAGAATTCAAGTACGTACTTAACATAAATGTGTATTTTTGTTCAACATATTTTGACTACATAGAAAAGACTTTAGATCCGATTTTTTGTTGAAATTTTTTTTGGTGATTGATATTCCAGAAAAATATTTTTTTTTTGATAAGTTTTTATTATGACCTAAAAGTGTTGAAAATAACAACTCCTGTCATTTCACACGGTGAAACAAGTTGCAACGCGCCTTTTAGCCATTAAACATATACCCATTTTTTTCTAAAATAGTCAGATAGGGTATCCCGAGTGGTAAATCTAGAGCGGATATTTAAATTTTTTAAATGTCGAGGTAAATTCGAGGTAAATTTACATGAAAATTTCCAGAAAAAAAGAATGAACTCATGAAATTATCGTAGCCTTATAAGATAAGATCTTTTTTATGTATTTAATTTGTTCAAACCTGCCTTCCAATTAAATGTTATTGAATCTTGAAAATATCACATAATCTTAAAAAGAATCGCAAATGACCTTCAACACTGTTTAGGAAAATATTAAATCAGACAACAATGGTTAAAATTGGCAGGTATGTCTTTAAGGATAAGAAAGAAAATAAAAATGCTTTAATTCGGTTGAATAACAAAAAAATTAAACCTATATTTTCTCCTTTCAAAACAAAATTAAATTTCTTTGAACATTAACCCAATAAATCAAGTGTTTTTGATTGAATTTGCATTTTTTGCTCGAACAAATAAAAAAAAAGGCGAACTTTTTTTTGACATGATTTTGATGAAAATATGGATATAAATAACCACTGCTTCTAGGAGGAAGGCCAGGAAAGTGAAGTTGCTTGGTTTGTAAAAAATCTTCTCTAATGTTTTTATTTCTTCAGTTTTAAAAAATATACCATCCAAAGCTACTTGGAAGCGTAAAGTGCTGCGCTAGGCAGAATATTGGGCAAACATTCCAAAAATTTTCCAGATATTCAAAATTCTTCTTCCATAAAGTTTCATATGCAATGAATTTACAATAAATGAGAAAATTTTGATTTCGATTTAATGCTTAAAGTGAACTCGAGCAAAGCGGAGTAAATCAACTAAATGGTTTACAATAAATGAAACATAGATATCAACATATGATATTTATGGAACAAGTTAAGAAGAGTGGATTTTTTTAGCATGAGGCTTGCCAAGTTTGATGGTAACGTTGAGTGCTGAAAAAATCGAATTTGCAACGGGAAGCTGATACCTGATACCATTCGGCAATATTCAAAGCATCCGAATCAAAGAAATGTAAATGAAAAGGATTCAAGTAAGATGCATGTAAAATTTATTGGAGAGAATATTTTAATAATTTATGAAAAGACACGTAGAATTGAGTTAAAATTTCTAGATTTGATTCCGATATAATTAAGCGGGACAATTCGAGCAAACGGAAAAGATGGATATGTTAAAAAAAAACTAGGACATCTTCAAGAAAGCGAGATGATTAACAACTCAAGATTTGATGCTTTTTTTTAAGTCAAACAGCGAAAAAAAATAATGGAAATAGACGCCAAGTTTAACATGGGAAGACGAAGTTTACCGGGTCTGCTAGTATTTAATAAAATTTGTTGTTGTTTTACTTTGTTTGACTATTGATACCATTTTTGTTCTCTCAATTTTTAGTTAATTAGGTTCCTACCGAAAAGGTGTTTTAGAACCTGGAAGTTACTTCCAAATGTGTTATTTTTGCTCATAACTGACGACTTACACATGAATCAGAATTCTGCCTCTTTTTTGAATTAAATATTCAATCGGTATCGTTTTTAATTTCAATTTTAAAACGCTTTTTGTGGTCTATTTCCTGAAATAACTGTCAAAGGTGGCGTTCGGAACCGAGTGAGGTGATTCCGTCAAAAAATCAGGACTCCACGAAAAAAAATCAGGATTTTTCATGACAGCAGTAGATGGGAGGAAATAAAATTCAGCTCTTCTTAGATTGCATAGATTAAGGCGATACAATGATGCTGTATATGCCTTAATTTAAGCAACAGAAGATATCAACTTCTTGGCTTCACAAAAATCAGGACAATCCTAAAAAAATCAGGACAAGTCTGGCACCTCTGATTCAGAGTGCAACGTCTTCTCTCGTAAACGTACCGAGTAAAAGCTATAATAGCTTTCAGATTTCCGGAGAAGGGAATTCTCTTCATCAGCGAATATGAATGCTCTTGCTCACTCTAATGTGTTGAAAATCTCACTCTTAATTACAGTGCGATTTTTCTCTGCCCGCACAGCTTGGATGAGCGGACGAAAAAATTGCGCTCTCTTTCACTGGACAAGCCGATCTGAGGAGTTTTGACATCCATGGCTTTCCTGAAATTAAAAAAAAAATTGAAAATGAATCACAAGAATTCAATTTTCCAGTTATCACAACAATTTGTTTCAGAATACATTTTTGAGTCAGATCTTGGGGATAAACAATATTTCAATGTCGTTTGAAATACAAGGAAATTTACAGTATCAAATAAAGAACACTTTTTAAAAAATTCATTTTTAAAATACTAGTTTTAAATTTTGATTTCATAACTTGTGGTCCATGATTGTGACCAAAGATCCTGTCATTGGTTACACACAAATGAGCTCTAACTTCCTATCTATTGTATTTGAAATGCAATATCATTATGTACCTACATATATGAAAAGTATGTTTTAAAACCTTCTTTGATTTTCCTAATTAGATATGAATAACTGTCGTTCAAATTGATTAACATTTTTTGATTTTTTTTTCTTTCTGTAATAACAAATTTAGTTGTGAGAATAGGGCAGTTTTTGAGGTCAGAGACTTAAAGATCTTCATTTTAGGACGTACTTTTTTATTTCTCTAATAATCTATAATGAAAAGTTTCAATTTTATCATAAATTTCGCAACAACTCTTACTTTTCAGATTTTTCTAGCAATTGTAGTACTTTCGATGAAGCATTTCGCCCCTGCTGTCTGCTACCTATCCATTTCGGGGCCCAAGGAACAAAACCCACCCCTCTAACCGACTCTCTGTTGCCAGTTAGCGTGGGATGTTCTATGGTGATGCCAAATGTTGATGATGCTGCTGGTTTTGTTACTGATGATAGTGTTGATGTCGCCATGCTGGCGCCGTTCTACTTTTCCACTTTATTTTATTAGCTCTTTCCGTTGTCGATATCCATTGCCACGCTTCGGCTTTGGCGTGACTGGTATGTGTGTGTCTCTTGTTTTGTTTTCCCATTCCCTTGGATCCCAGCAGATTCAGCCCCAACCCATCCAACCCATCCACCCACACTTTGCTCTGGTGTACTTTGTGCAGGAATGTCGCAAAGTTAGCTGTGAAACTAAACGCGTTTTCTACTCGTCTTGCCACCAAACAAACCTGGGCCGAAAGCATTTTTGGGTGGGAATGGTGATTTGATATGGCTGTAGCAAAAGTGCTTGGGATGCTGCCGTCGCGTGTCAATTTGCGTGTCCAGAGTAATCGTCTTTGTCGTCGTCGTCGTCGTCATCAGCGTCGTCGTTAAGTTATCACCTCTTGGTCTTCAGGTCAAACGAAAGCTTTGACGACGACGTTGAGTGTTGGCTGAGAATGACAAAGGCCCTGATTTGTGTGAGGGTGTTTTTGGTGACGGAATGACAAAAAAAATTACAAAATTCTACGATTTCGCGTGATTTAAAAAGTTTTTTTACATGGCAAAAATTACATCTAAAACATGCACATAACTTGAGTAGTAGATGATTAACTGATTAATCACTGCAAATAATTGTTTATTACGTTCATTGACTTTTTCGGCGAGAAGCAAATCAAAATTACTTGCCAGGTGGTATAATCATTGGTCAGGTGGTCCTCTCATTGAACCTAAAAATTGAATTTATTACCTAATTGTGTAATTTTCCGTTTTACAAAAACTAACTATCTGACTCTATCTAGCGATCGTCGTAAATGTTATTCGCTGTCTGATGTTTGTTTTAATGCTATGTTTACATTGATCTCACAGAGTCTTGATCTTTGGTAAAGTGGAGTTGTATGCTAATTTGAAATTAATTGAATATTTCTGTTTGTTAACAACGTCGTTGTCGCCCATAATTTTAATGTGAAACATTTCTGCACAGATCTTGGTGTTGTAATTCGGGACTTTTTCTAAAATGTAGGTACCGTAATCCGCGGTAATATTGATCACTTTTTTCTATTTTTTTCGATTATTTTTTTCTGTAAAGAGGAATGTGGCAGGTTTCATATTTTTTAAATAAGTACTGGACTCCTATGAACGTAAAACATGGTTGCATAAATTTATTAGACCACTTTAAATTTGATTTAAAATCAATTTCGTCTCTTTTTAGAATTTGATGTTTTGGGGTTACATTGATCAGTCTTTCTTTTGACGGTTTTAACGAGTTTTCTTGACCATAAAGGATACGAAATAACTTTCATTATATTAACATATGCTAGTTTATCAATTTAACCTTGCTTTTTACCGTTTTATTTTAAATTTTTTTACAATCGATAAAAGAACTATGATGCTGTCTACATTAAGGGGCAAAAATTATAATAAGTGCTAAATAGTTTGAGCTTCAAAATTCAAATGAAATTTTACCTTCACACACTCCCCTAGGCCCTCCTACAATTTTCCTTTTTCATTTTTTCTTCAAAGTTAACGATTTGATAGGGTTTCTATCCATTTGTCCAATACGGACTTACTCTTGGAAAATGTCCTTATTTTTTTAAATCGCAAAAATTTATCATTAAATGACTAAAAAAATTACACTATAACTGTTCATATACAAAGAAAAAAAGTTGTTCTTTCACATTAAACAACCCGTTTGCATGTTATTGTTTTTTGGTATCACCAAGAGAGCTGTTTGTTTGCGAGCCTTGGAAAAATAGATATTTTAAGATATGGAAATAAATTTTTACTAACAGAAAAAAATTTCAAATAAAAACCAAATTTTGTCTATTGGATACTCATTTAATAGGCTTTCAAACATAGAAAACAGTTTTCAAAAATCAAACTATAGACTGAGTTATTGATGATAATGTGGGAAAGATTATTGTTGGTCAAATTTACCCCGCTGATCAAAGTGACCCCGTTTTACGGTTCTTTTAAAATCAAAAACATTACTGAACTCGAATATATTGTGCAAGTCCGATTCCTCCTATATATTTGTTCAAACATAGTTTTTATGCTGATCCAATCTTTTTTTGTAAGAATTGACTTGTTTCTCTAATGTAGGATTTTTCACATCTTCCACATTAATTGTTATAAACCACATTTGCTGAATTATCTTTTGGTATTTTATCTTTAGTTTAGAATCTGACAAATGATCATTCACAAAATAAGCAAAAATAGACAAAATAAAGATAATGACAATTTTGACAAAATTGACAAAATTGACATAATTACAAAACTTACAAAATTTAAAATATTTGCAAAACAGACAAATTAGTCAAATTATCACAAAATTTACAAAAGAGAGATGGACAAAATTGTCAAGATTGACAAAAAAGACAAAATATTAAATAATAATTAAAGCAAATTTGCAATTTAATCAATTTTGTAAAATTTACTTATATTTACTTATATTTTGTCCATTTTGTCAATTTAATGTATTTTTTGAATGTGATTAATTTTGACAACTTTGCGAATTCAATTTTTTTTTTTCAATTTTGTCAATTTGGTCAATTATGTCAGTTTTGTCAATTTTATCTATTCAGCCAATTTGGTCAGTTAGACAACTTTTGTCAATTTTGTAATTTTTTCACCAGTTTGCATGTTTTGTTATTTTGACAATTTTTCAATTTTATCTTTTGAGCCATTTTTGTCAATACTGTCAGTTTCATGATTTTAGTCATTTATTGATGATTTGGCTGTATTTGTCAATTTGGTCAACTATGTGATAAATCACAATTCGGTAAATTTTGTCAATTTTGTCAGTTTTGTCCATTCTATCACTTTTTCAGTTATGAAATTTGATCAATTTTGTCAATTTGACCACTTTTGTCAGTTTGGTCAATTTTTCTCAACTTTGCAAGTTTTGTCAATTTTCTTATTTTTGACAATTCTGTTGATTGGCCATTTTTAGAGAATTTTGTAAATTTTGTCGGTACTGATACTTGTGTCAATTAATGTCAATTAGAAAAACAAATCATTAATAATTATCAATAAGATAATTTTGTGGCAATTTTGTTAATTCTTGAAAATTTGATCAATCCTGTATTTTTAAAATTGTGTTAATTTTGTATTAATTCGTCAATTTTCTCAGTTTTCAATTGCTGTTTTGACAATTTTGCAAGTTTTGTATTTTTCCCATTTTCACCATTTTTATTAAATTTAATCATAATTAGTAATTATTTTTGCATTTTTTTTTTAATTTTCGTCACTAGTTATTATTGACGAACTTTGATTTTTTGAAATTGGCCAAACTAGTAAAGTTTTCGAAAGTTTTGAAATTGCAGCTGATTTTGCATTGGAGTAAGTGAGATGCAAACATTTTTTCACTCAATTATAGAAGTATGGGGAAAAATCATGATCGAATTTTTTAACACCGAGCGTATACATTTCGTAGATTGGCCCAAAAAACTTACCTGTGCCAGATGTCAGCTTAAGGGGGGGGTAGGGTCTAACACTTTAAAAAAATCGATTTTTTTATTTTTTTATTTTCTAATTGTAAAATATTTCAAGAATGTTGTGTCAAATTTTCAAGTCGATTGAAGCAAAACTGTAGAAGTTATAGGCCTTTATCTCCTCCTATCTAATACTGCAAGAAAGCAAGAGCAGAAATTTCAAACGCGTTTTTCTCGAAAGCACATTTTTAAAGTCCGTGGACATCGTCATTTGAAAACTACTTATCCGATTCTTTTCAAATTTGGACCACACTTTCTACATATAAAATACCAGACCCCAACGTTTTTCTTTTTTGATTTTTTTTACTTTGGGGAGATTTTACAGGTGAAAAATGGCGGATTTTTAAGTGAAAAATCGTAGTTTTTACTTCAAACAGCCACAAAAATTTCATAAAAAATATTTTTAAGTTAAATAAAAACGTTGGGGTCCAGAAAAACATGTATTAAAAATATTTTGCTCTGATTTTTTGACTTCAGATGATTCTGTGCTGAGATATAGTGTCCACCGCAAATCCTGTTTTCTAAAAGGCATCCTCGAAAGTGCTCCGTCACCGGCTAATTTTCAATATTTTTCTACGAAAAAATTACTAAATGTTCTTTTAACAATGCTTTGTATAATGCAAAAAATTTGAATACATTTGTTTGAACGATAGCTCTAGAAAAAAAATCGTGAAAATGGAGTTTTTTTTATACCCGTTAAACCCTACCCCCCCCTTAATCGGTTTAAAAAAATACTTACACCGTCTTAGCCAATTTAGGCTTTACAGACTGAATAAACGTAGACAACTTAAAATTAACATTTTTGATTTAGGGTAGCCTCAAAGCGCTCAAAATTTCGGTTTTTTGACTCTCAAAAATCATCAAAGAAGAGACCAAAACAAATCGGAAAATTTGAATTTTTATGCCAAATGATTTAAAATTTTAAACGCATGAAATTTTTTTTGGTCAAAAATCGTCTTTATGGCATTTTTTTCGAAACATAGGTTGTATTTTGGGCCGTCAGTAACCGTCCCAGAAAGTAGATTTTTTTGCCGAAAATCTTGTTTTGAAATAACACCAGATCTTGAAGTTTATGCATTATTAAGTCATTTGGCATTAACATTTAAATTTCCAATTTTCGAATTTCCTTTGGTCTCTCCTTTGGTGATGTTTAGAGTTTGAATGTCGATTTTTGACAAAAAATTTTGTTCAAACTTATTCAAGATTTTGAAGTTTTGTGCTTTTTTAAGCCATTTGTCATAAAAATTTAAATTTGGATTTTTCCTATATCCTTTGTTCCCCCCTTTGGTAATTTCAAAGGTCAATGAAACGAATTTTTGAGCGCTTTGAGGCACCCTTACATACAGAACGATTGGACTGGAATTTATTTCATCAAAGTTTTACTTGAATATTAATGGAAAACATCCAATTCTTGATTGAAAAAAAGAAAAAGTTTAAAAAAAAATGCTAACCACAAATTGAGAACCCTTAGACCAAGGGAGAAAAAAATCCCTGGAAAGCTCTGCTTGCAATGATTTGGTGCCTTCATACAGCTAGCAAAGCGGCTTATGACAAAGGAAAGTATCAAACTTTCAAGAGGTATTACACTCAGTTATGTTCGTTACATTGTTATTTCTTTATGTGCACCGAGATGCAATCAAAGCTTCTAGCATACGCACACTTACCATGACATACAGAAAAGGAAACCGAGCTGATATTTTTACTGACAAGACAAGCAATTACGTTTCAACTAAAAAACCGTTGTTGAAGCCATTACAGTTTCGTCGAAATTTTTCCATGGAATTAAATCAATGAATTTTATTGATTTCTAGAAGTGTGCTCGACGATCTGAGTTTTTTACGAGAAAAATATGTTTCCTTGTTAAAGACCTGGTTGAAATTGTTGATATTTTTGTCTTAGAGCTTCAATAAAGGTCCTATTCATTGTCGTTTAGATTAACCCAAAACTCGACTAAATTAGTTTTCTTTTCAAATTTCCATATAGACATTCTCTATCTTTTTCTGTTAAAAATGTTTGTATTTATCCATTATTAACACATAATCAAAAGATCATTTTTATAAACCCGTTGACCTTCTCCTTAGCTTCCTGTTGACGTTGAAAGTCGCGAACATCAACAGCAACAAAAAAAACATTAACGAAGACTGATTTTTTCTTATCTCGGTTCCAAAAAAACCGAAGAAATCATAATCATAACAGCAAAAATATGCCCCCACGACATCTGCTGCTCTCTTAAGCAACGAACCGGTTCAATGTTTTCCCTCGAAAACTTGGGCCGCAGATTTTCCGAAGGGGTGACCTTTCGACATGGCTAAGTAGAAATGAGCATCGGCAGGGAAAAGCTTGCTCGTATCAACGTTTGGTACTAACGTCAGCTACTACCTATTAGTCGTTGACAGTAATGGCTAATAAAATTCATGACTTTATTTTGACTCGCAGGTTCAGCACAGCTCATTTAGCCTGCTCGCATATAGGAGGTTCACACATTCATTATCCGGGTGTTGGTATCGAATGCGTAGCTGAGCATTTGGGGGCTTGTCTCTTAAATTTTCTGGATTCAGTGACTGTGAAATTAGTGAAGTCCTGTGGCGTTCTGCTCCTGACCTAGAATCATCCCACGGTAAGAAATGTAGAAAAAAGTTTCATATAATGGGTTATGTGTGGATTTTTTTTATTATCTGACAATTTGCGCCGGGGGTCTTCAGATTTTCCCCAAAATTGAAAATTTGGTTCATTTTTGCGACTAAAAAACACATGTATTTTTTCAAATTTCTAACATTTTTATTTTTTGAGTTAGCTTCGGTTTGATTTTTTTGTAAATCAAAAATAACCATTTTTCAAAGCTACATAACTCTGTTATTTTTCAACGGAAATTATAAAATAGCACATCAAAATGCATTGAAATTTTATCAGCTTTCCAAATAAATTAATTGAAAAAAATTAAATAATGACTTTCAACATGAAATGTTGTAAATAAACTTTAAATGGCGTCTAAAAGTACCGTTTGCACCATCGAATATTTTGCAAAAAATACCATTGTATAGCTCAATTTATGATGCAACTTTCATCTGAAGACACCATAATGGGCCATCAACTCCTTGAAGAGTTATGAAAGAAATGATGACCATAAATCTCTTTTTTTGCATCGAAAACAAACAATGGTCGAACAACTGCACTCACATATGGAGAAAGCGCGCACTTCTAACAACATGGAAACAAAAGAACTTACCAAAGCAGGTAAAAACACTACTACTTAATTGACCCAAAATTCTTAGTATCGTATTGTTAATGTGATTTAACAAGTAATGGGAATTTTGCTTTTACAACCTGGTCATATGCTATATAACTTATTAACTTTTCGATCAAAGATCATTGTGAAGCATAATCAATGCCAATAGTAGAAGTTTCAGTCCCTGTGTATGGGATCACAAAAATGTGATTAAAAAATGAAATATAGACGTGCTTTACATAGTTTTTATATCGGAAGCTAAGCACTGGACACCAAAATGTAGAAATAATCGAAGAGCTCAGTATGGCCAGCCCAGGCTGTAAAAAGCATCATTCCCCTTGCAGGTAATATGGCATTGTAATTATGATACTTTTACCGTATTCGTTTTCTTCATTCGCCCAGTTTTGAGGTTTACCATAGTAGAACGAACATAATTCGTCGTCAGTGTTTTGCTACCTCGATCGCTCACAAACGAACTTCAGTGTTCCACCGTCCATTTTAAATCAAATCTGGGGAATTACGGATGCAAAACTGAGCGCATAAACTTCTAAAAATGACAACAAAATTCGCAAAACTTGTTGTGACCTGGTGCAAAACTGGGTATAAACGAATACGTTATTCGATTTGTGGATACGACTTGAAGTCAGTTTAGCTGCAATACTCTATCGCCCCTACTTTCATAACAGTCCCGTATGCAGAAACAAGCAAGCGAGAAAATCAGCTTTTTCTGTTTTGGAATATATTCTTAAATTGTGACCACCACTTTCAGCACAAACGAAAATCGTTTCTAGGTTGTCATGATAAATCATAAGACCTGAAATTTTCTAAATTGAGTTATTGGTAAGGTCGAGAGCACCATTTTTATTCATTACGGGGCTGTTTATCGACCATATTTGAAACCTTTTTAAAATCTACTTGCATAACAGTCCCATACAGAATCTTTTTTTTTTTCACCAAGCTGCATTCCAAGACTTAAATTTGATCATTTTTTAACATCTAAATGCAATTTTCAGAAAAGAAACATACTTTTGGAAAAATATCGTAAATTCTACATTTTAAATTGAATATTTTTACGATTTTTGATTGCATCCGATAGTTTTTAGCTCAGGAAGTCATTACTAAGAAAGTCAGACCTGCCTTCGAAAACTAGTGTGCATCATTTGAAATCGAGTTAGTTATATTTTTTTAAATGATTCAAAGCAATAAATCAAAGACTATTTTGCCTAAAGAAGCATTGAAAAGTAACCAAATCTGTGATATTTCACATATGGGACTGTTATTCGGGTATATTTCATATAGGACAGCCACAAATTGATTTTTTGATTTTTTTTCGAAATTTCTAAAACAAAACCTCTATTTTTAGTGTTTAATTTTGAAGCCCTATGTTGACCTAAAATGACGAAAATTCATATGAGACTGTTATGTGAGTAGGGACAGTCTACAAAGCACGAAAAAATAGTGCTTTTTACCTGCTTTGATAAGTTCTTTTGTTTCCATGTTGTTAGAAGTGCGCGCTACCTCCATATGTGAGTGCAGTTGTTCGACCATTTTTTGTTTTCGATGCAAAAAAAGAGATTTATTGTCATCATTTCTTTCATAACTCTTCAAGGAGTTGATGACCCCAAGGTTGCCGAAATGACAGAAAAATCTGTAATTTCACAGAATTTTGAGCAAATTTTCATCACAGATTCTGTGTCACAGAACACAGAATTTTGAAAAATTCACAGATTTCACAGAATTTTGGAATTTTGAAAGAATTTTCAAAATTATAATTTTTTGGTCAACATGAAATTTAGATTTTTCCTTTGTAATTCAGAAAAGTATCATTGGATTGGTAATTTTAATTGAATTTAATTAACTTGATTGTAAAAAGACCCAATTTATCATGAGTTTTGAATGAAATTAAAGGAAATAGCATCACAGAAAACCATCACAGAATTTTTTGGCAAAATCACAGAAAGTCAGAATTTTTTTTTCTCAAAAATCCAGATTTTTTTTCGGCAACCTTGGATGGCCCATTTTGGTGTCTTCAGATGAAAGTTGCATCATAAATTGAGCTATACAATGGTATTTTTTGCAAAATATTCGATGGTGCAGACGGTACTTTTAGACGCCATTTAAAGTTTATTTACAACATTTCATGTTGAAAGTCATTATTTAATTTTTTTCAATTAATTTATTTGGAAAGCTGATAAAATTTCAATGCATTTTGATGTGCTATTTTATAATTTCCGTTGAAAAATAACAGAGTTATGTAGCTTTGAAAAATGGTTATTTTTGATTTACAAAAAAATCAAACCGAAGCTAACTCAAAAAATAAAAATGTTAGAAATTTGAAAAAATACATGTGTTTTTAAGTCGCAAAAATGAACCAAATTTTCAATTTTGAGGAAAATCTGAAGACCCCCGGCGCAAACCCGTCAGATAATAAAAAAAAAATGCCCATGTTCCTTCGGTTTGACTGTATGAGAAAAAATCAACCACAAACATAAGTTTGCTCAATGATGTATTTTTCAGAAATAATTTTGAATTAATTTTTTTTTGTTTTCGGCGTATTTTATAATACAAAAAAATACAACCTCAAGAAAAAAATAATATCAAATCCTTCCATTTTGGACAACATAGAAGAAAACAGAACTTAAGGTTAAAAATTTCAGGAACTACAAAATAAATTCAACAATAAATCACTATCGGCCATCAAACTGATCTTTTCATAAATTCCAAATGATTTTTAAACTGGAATACAATTAAAATGTTTTTTCAAGGGGATTCCAAATAACAACTAAAAACGAGAACGTTTAGTTAAGACGGTTTTGATTACAAAATGTAAATTAACTATAACAATTCAAATGTAAATATAACATTTCTTTGATTGAATTGAGAAAAGCCTAAATCATTTGGTTACATATCAATAAACAAATATTATAGAAATTTTCTCACAATTTTACCTGAGCCATCTTATAAAATTTTTGCCCTTCAAAGTTGCTAAATTAACTATGATTTGAGAAAATTGGAATTCGTATCCACACAAAAAACTAATAAAAGATGAAATTTTCCTCTTCAAATTTAAATCCAGGTTTATTAACTTTTTTCGAATCAAGAATTGCTTTTCTTCACCTTTTTAATTTATTTATTATTTTCAGGTAATTTAAGATCAAACATCTTTTAAATCGTTACAGTTTTGTAGTTATCGGAACCGGAACCGGAACAGGAACCGGAACAACCTAATTTAATCTTATTTAACTATTCCTGAATTTATGTTGTATGAATCAATACTATTCTAGGTTACATTCGTTTAGTATAGCCAGTTGATTCTCATTGAATCCTTTTTTTTTTTGAAAAAAAATAACTTTATACGCGTCGGTCACTGGTTTCAATCTCGATACTTCTCTAAAAGCCAAAGTACAATCATGAAAGATTTGGGATAAGAACATTAGCGTGAGCTACGTAAGGGAGTTAGCAATGATTACAAATAAGAAGGGTTTTTTTACTTTTGATGATTTAGAAAATCATCATACAATTGCGAAAGTGGTACAACCAAGGAGATGCTTTTGAAGAAAAGTTACGCTAGAAAAATGATTAAGTACGGTGGATAAAACCTCAACTTGGTAAAAGGCAAGATCTATCAAACCGAGAAAAATAACGTGTTATCACCCAGATCCGTATAGGACACACCCGATTGACTCATGGATACCTGATAGCAAAACATCCTGCACCTATTTGCACCCCCTGTATAACTTCGTTGTTTGTTGAACATTTTCTGAAGAAATGCATGTCATACGATGATTCAAGAAAACAGTTCAAGTTTGTTAAAAACCTTGATGAAATAATTTGTGATAAGAATATTGAGTCCATGAAAAACTTTGTGAAGTCTCTTACAGAACAAAGTGTATTTAAGCAAACTTAATGTTAATACCCGGACATTAGTTCTTAAGAGAGGGTAAAAGTTGAAGGCTAATAAAACCCTCTTAAAATAAACATACTACAACAATAACAAAACGGTTAAGACCGTAGACATATCTTGCTTATGCGTTTATCCAAATATAATAATAACCTATATACTTCACTTTTTAAGAAATGACAGAAACACCAGGCGCTAGCTAAACGTAGAAAAATGTATTAAGTAAAATTACCAAAGTTGTCTGAGAAAAAAAAATATATTTAAGCAAAACAAATCAATTGATCACAGTAACCATACATTTGAAAAAGACAGTTATGAAAAGAGGTAATTTGCGAGAATGGAATTTACGAAAATATGCATTAGAAACTTGACTGTACCAAAATTAAAACAGCTTTCACGTCATTATCTTTTTTAGCATATTTGCGAAATAAAAAGTAATTTGGTGAAACGTTTTTTAATCTATTCATGATCGAACCAATGAAAATCTTTTGTTTTTTAGAGCTTCGGGAAAGTCGATTGAATTGCAATACACGAGGTTTCCAACAACCAGAAAAAATATGGTGCACTCATGACAGTGCAATAATATGATAATTGAAGCGAAGCTTCACAACTTGAACATGAGTTAAAAACTTAACAAACAAAACTTAAACAAACATAACTTCTTCAGGCTGCATAACAAGGAATAAAATGAATGATTTTTGTGAATAAATTTTCAAGTTATCTACTTATTTCGGACTTATAACTAGATAAGCAAGAGAGTGCACCAATGAACCAATGTATGTATGTATGTTGGTTATCCACCATGGACGGATTCACTGTAGTTTTTGCCTAAGTATGTGCTCACATGCATTCTTAGATTGTTAATTTCCGGACCTGTATGGCTTCGTATGAACTGTTATGGAGTGAAATTATTGCATGTGTTGATGTAAGTATATTTTGGAAGAACGAGTCAATCAGACGGGCTTACAGGTATTCTGGCATCCATGTATATACCTGGCCAGCTGGCAACTGATTGAATTTTCTTATTATATAATCAGAGGAGAAACTTATCTGCCGGCAACTTATGGGATTCGAACCCGAAAGTTTTTTTGCCGATACCGGGAATCGAACCCAGTACGCCTGGCATACCAGAACCAGACTCACGCCTGCTCAACCGCCAGACCACATCGACGCTCTTCCTAATAGCGCACTAATTAACTAATGGTATGAATAGCGGCGAGGTTCATGTAATCGGAACTAGGATTTCTGGGTTCAAAGGCGAACATTTGTTAAATTTATTTGAAGCAATTACATATCGGATCTCTTATAAAACCGTAACAAATGATTTTCTATTGATCATAATATTTTTGACGTGTTTTGAGATAAGTGACATCTTCGATTGATGTCAACAAGTAGTTCTTTTTTTTCTGAACGATTTAAAGAAAATCACCATTTTTGACGCTCTCTGGAGCCACGATTTCAAATGTAACAGATTAAGGTACACCGGGGCAAGTGCAAACGGTTTTCACCATAGTTCAACTTTCACATGTCCTAGAAAAATATGTAAATCTTCAAAAATTATCAATTATCGTTCGTTGCATCATTAAAATGGTTCTCAACAAATTCCCGTAGAAAGTGAAAAATTAAAAAATGTTGGTAAAAAATAACGGCACTTTTGTGAAAAAAAATCTAAATTTGCACTTGCCCCGTTTATGGGGGCAAGTGCAAACGCAATGCTTTTTCCAAACTTATTCAAAGATGCGTCAGTGTATCGTTACTTAAACGAATTAAATACATGTTCCGGTATGTTTTATCAACTTTTTTTTATGTTTTTGCTGTTTTTCTGCTATATTAATTACTTTTTGGAACTTCAGTTTTGCTGACTGTTATTTGAAGCAAAAGACCTTCATTTGCCAAGGCATTACGGAATTTTGAATATCCGCTTCAGATACAACACTTTGAATACCCTTTCTGACCACTCTAATATAATGCTGAACCATTTTTGAGATGATTTTTTTTAATGTCTGATGTTACATGGCTTAAAGGTGCGTTTGCACTTACCCCGGTAGTGTCGTTTGCACTTGCCCCGCAGTGTGGGTTGACAGGAGTGAATATTATTTTCACAATTTTAGGGTCTACTGAAAATTTATCATAAATTTTCTGCTTTCACCTAAATATCAGTCCCAAACACTCACCTTTCGACGAATAATCGGATTTGAATGCCCTTTTTTGTAGCCAAAAAAAGCAAAACAAAAACACACTTTTCATGTCTAGTACGTACTTGAATTAGTGTGTAATTAAACAGTGCCGTGTTTTTAGTGAATTATTGAAAGAAAGTTCAGTTTATCTATGTCAGATTGTTGGTTTGGACAACAACAACAACTTCTAGGAGAAGAAATATTTTTTAATTTTTTTGTAACAGAGGAAAGTTGATCGTTTGCACTTGCCCCGAGTTTGCACTTGCCCCGGTGTACCTTATATCCCAACTTCTTCAGATTCACATGAAAAAGTTCTTGTTGAATTGTTAAACGCATCCAGTGGCTGATTACGAGAACGCAAATGGAAACATAGACTATTTGACAGCTTCTATTACTCTCTGGAGCCACGGTTTTCGTACTTCATCGTTCGAAGCCGCCTTGATTTTTCGCGTTATTCATCATAGGGCTTCTGCGTTGAAAGTTGATTATTGTAAACGTCTTTGACTACTCTTGAATTAGTTTTGAAGACCCTGAACTTTTCTAACAAAAATTTAATGGCAATTAATAAAGTTACGCGAGCTTCAAAACTTTGCCCAACCGCATATTATTAAACGGAATGCGAAATCCATTACACCTTCTCTCGATGTGTGTGATATTCCTCTATGTTTGTCCTGAAATTTTAGCTCAATAAGTGGCATTATGACAAATTACCTTTCCTTGGCTGCGTCCCATGTATCTCAAATGTTTTGTATTCAATTTATCAAAGTAAGGAACTATCTAGAGGCTATCAAAGTGAAGCCATCGTAAGTAATTCACTGCGTTCGAGGTAAATGCAAGGCTGTTGATTTTTTTGATCGAATTTTTACTCAGCCATCACACAGATCAATACTCTAAAATGCTATTATGAAAAATTAAAATCTCTATAAAATTACAGGATTTGTATTTACCTTTGTTTTTTTAATCAGGCGATGCAAACTTTGTTGACAAAATAGAATGACTGATAAAAAAAAATGAGGAATTTTTTCGGTGAAACACGCCAACTTTATTCTTTTAGTGAGGACTTTCCCTATGGGCGATGGAAACAAAAAGCTACTTTTTTCTCTCCTTAGAGAAAGTTCACTGGTGTTGGAAAAAAGTGGTAGAAATTTTTACATTTTGAAAATTTTACCATGCAAAAATGTTTTCAAGATCGTTGTATTTTTTACAGCACTGTTACTATTTCAGCCGTATGTGATTGAAATATTGCTATTTTTGCATCACAGTATGCGAAACTACAACATGTGTTGTTAAAAAACTTGTAGGCCACAAATCTTGAAAATATTTTTGCATGTCACAATTTTCAAAATGTGCTAAAAAAATTGACAAAATTTCTACCACTTTTTCCCAGCACCAGTAAACTTGCTCTTAGGACATTTTTCAGGGATGTAACGAAAAGTTGAAATGATGACTATTTAATTTTCTTTTGATTCCAATTGAAGAATTTATTTTTTATTCAAAATGCTGTATCTCTGAAACTAGAATCTCTAGGCGAAAACTAAATTCCAATTCAATGGTGTACAATAAATATATTAAGAATCAGTTTTTTTTTTATTTTTTGTAGGTATTTTAGTTCATTTGTTAGCTGAAACATCAACTAACAGCGGTCGGGGAACAGGGGTAAATTACCCCAAATGGGGTAAAAGTGAAATTCTTGGGGGTAACAGTGAATATTTTGTCAGTGAAAAGTGTATATTTTCATTTTGCAATTTTTTGAATTTGTTGGTTTTATTTCGAAAGTAAAGAATTAAGCGGCATAAATATGCAGAAGAGAATATTTCCCCCTGAGGCATTCAAATAACACGCTTTGAGAGCTCGCTTAGTGTTAACGGATACGTTTTTTGCTCTCCGTCATGAGGTAATATCAACTTAAATAAAAATGTTTTGGGGTAATGATTGAAAAAGTTCCCCGACCCCTGATCTAGACTAAAGTTGCTCGACAAAATCTAACAAAAGATTCTTATTCGGAAAGCCGAAATCTTTCAAAATCATTAATTGAAACATAAACCAAACATACTCTTATTTTTGGTAATCCATAAAGAACCTGAAATCTGTGTTAATGTCCAAATGTCCAGTACTCTAATAAAAAATATCTGAACCCCAAAATTGAATCTGAGAAATGATTTAATTTTTTTTGAGAACGTAAATATTTCTGTGTTTTACTTTTTTCCTCCAGTTATAAATTCGAATCGCAATTTTGAATCCATTGATCAAAACCCGCTGAGGATACTTTGGACATACATTTCAAAATATTGATTTTTGAGTAAAAATGGATTTAAAAATATCTTATTTTCATTTTTTAATCTTAAATAACAGGAATCTGAATGTTGATAACTTATAAAATATTATCTTCTTTGTTGAATCTGAAATAACAAGAATGTGAATGTTGATAACTTAATTAACTTAACTCAATGTTGAATGTTGAAAACTTAACTAGCTTAACTCAAATTCTGTTTGAGATCATTGGCAATAAACAGAAACAATTTCCCACTTATCGTTTCAAGACTTGTACAAATCGTGACGTGGCATGAAACGGGCATGTTTTAGAAATTTTATGAACATTTATCGATTCATAAAATTTGACCGCTTTTCTTAAAAATCAATTTCAAAGTTCTGTAAAAATCGCGTTTTTTAGTCGTAGCTTGGAATATTTTACCGTGCGTAAATTTTTATTCAACTTTAAAAAAAAATTCACATGAGAGTTTTATATTTCAAAAATGATCCATAAAAATAACGTTTCGCTGTGTAATTTTTGAGATATGTATTTGTAATAACTTTACCACCATTCAAAATAAAAGTGTATACAACTCGTAGCAAAATCTGGACTCAATCATGCTGCAAAAAATCACATTGTTTGCAGCATATTCAATATAAATATAAAAATAAAATTATTTCTTTCACTCTTTGATTTAAAATTTCTTGTAAAATATTTATTAGAGAGGTACCGAATAGTGGTATTCGGCGAACGGCCGAATACCGAATATTGACCTTTTCAACTATTCGGCCAAACGAATATTCGGTCCAATATTCGGCCGAATATTCGGTCGAATATTCTGTTGAGTTTAAATAGAAAAACTTCTATTTCTACTTCTATTTCTAAAAGAAATCTTCTATTTTTGCCATTTGCCCTTCATGTTTTCAGTCGGTTATTCCAAACCAGATGAATCAGATCTTATCAAGTAGAGATCGCTTTGATTTTAAAAATGTCACCATTAGCTGAAAGGACATCAGATAACTAGCCGCTTCTTGGACGTTTGTCACAAAAGAGATTGGGTTCCAGTGAAATCTGGGACATAACATGTCAAAATAAGTGCCAAGCTACTTGAAATTGATTTTTTATACCAAATTTGATGAATGTTTAATTTTTGCTAGATGTAATCAAATCTTAATATATCCGGAAAGTGAAAAAAAATGTGGCCAACCCGGTAAGATTTAACTTGTCTCGAATTCTTTATTTGGTTTATGGGCAAGCCTGTATATATTTAGAAAATTTGGAATAAACGATAATCAAAGTATAAAGCTATCTACAATGAAAAATACACGGATACATCTAAACTGTTTGAGTGAAACCATAAGTTTTTACGATTTTGAAGCTTTTTCAAAATAATTTTTAGATGATTTATTGATTATTCAACATCAGTTGAAAAAATTTTCAAATATGTTCTTGTATAAATTGTAAAAAAATAAATATTCGGCCTATTCGGCCGAATATCTATTTGGTGAGCCAAATATTCGGCTTAACGGTTTTTTGGCGGTATTCGGTGCCGAATATTCGGTACATCTCTAACATTTATCTTTATAAATTTTTGTACTTAATATTGGAAATTGATGAAAACTGATGAAATTAAATTTGAAAATACTATAAGCCAGTGAAATCAGACACCGAAAAACCCTTATTAAACCAACTTCAGGTTAAGAAATTATTCTAAAAGCTCACGCTTCAAAACACACAATTAAGCCTTATCCGACTTGTTTACTACACCACAGAACAGAACATCGGATCTGTCAACGGCAATGTTTCTAATTTAGAATACATCAGCAAAATACTTCGGACAGCTGACGGGTTTGTTCCCTCATCTCATACAGTAGGCTCCGACGCGGCCTTCTTCATTGATAATGGCAAAACTTTAGTGTTGTTTGCTCGCTTCCCAGCCAAAAACTATGACTCTGACTGAACCACTAACTGGTCGGAGTACTATCGTTGAGGAAATGCACCTCTAATGTCTGACAGCTTCGTACTACAGTTTGTAGACCGAATTCCTGCCCAACGTCAGGCAGGATGACATTTCAGCAGTGGCTCTAGTTTTAAATGGCTTCGAGGTTTCCAACTCCAAAACTTCTTGTCCTTCAACTATTAAGCTCGAAAAGGACGAGACGACGACGCAGCTTCAATGACGAGAAGGACAGATCAAAAATCCACTCTTGCCGCATATAATTTTAGTTGACGGAGCACTTTTGAAGGAAGATGGGATCCCTACTGAAATAAGGGATGACATGATGGGGAAAACGCATTCAGAGAAAGCTTTTCCGGAGGGCCCAAGGCTCCCAACTCCCTCTAGTTTTGGGCAAGTGGTCGTACGGAAAAGCGTACCTCATTCATATCCTCCTCCACCTTCACAACGGTACCTAATGTTTCCATCTATGAGGTTTCTTTTTTGTGGCCTAAGTAAGTGAGAAGGCTGGCTCTGGATGCTCATTGTCCTCCGAATCCGTCAGGCAGGGCCCACATGCATAGGGAGGAAACTGCCCACTCGTACGAGTGTCCCGCAAATATGAATATTTTTCCGCTCCACACTGCCGTCATGAATATGGAATGACTTGTGCAACAACATCTGGATAGAATGATGTCCTAGGCCAATATGATGGAACCGGGGAGTTCCACTTCGAATGAGAATCCTCTGTAGCCGACCTGATCCTTTTGAATTTCCATGAATTGTGTTACAAATATAATTTTTTTCTCCATTCAGTATTAAAAGATTGATACAGATTTAAGTGAAACTGATTCAACCATCTTTTTCTCAAACTGAATTAATTTCTTATTAAAGGTGGCTCCAGAGAGTAGCTGACAGTAAGTTATCATTTTCTGAGGAATAGAAATAGTTAAGAATAGTGAGGAGCTGAGTTATTAAAATCAAAACTAGCAACATATTTAATATACATGATTGAAATCTTATTATCCATAAGTTTGTAAAATTGAAGAATTGCAGTGAACTTAGCCTTATTCGGGCATCTTTTCTTTCAAAGGTGATTGAAAAAAGATGGCCGAAAGAATAATAGATAGCTTTTAGAGAAAATGTATTTTCTACAAATTTACAAAAGAAAAGATTTTTATTTGAAAAAAAATAAGCATATAAAAAATCCATTTAAGTTTTAAACATTCAGAAGTAATCTAATGAAAGATTGATGATATGGAGCAGGCCCGTAACAGGCCTGTGTTGAACAAAAATTTGGTATTATGATAATGCTTCTTAATAGGTTCGACCCGCAAAATTTCACCATCTTTAATTTCTTCTTACTTTCTATCCGTCTACAAAAAATATCAAAATCTTAAGACGTCCTCACTAAAAAAGGACATCACGTTTCACCGATGAAGCTGATAAAAATAAGTAACAAACATAAATTACGGTGAATAATCTCTACATAAAAAATTAGAACTTTCATCTTTTTTGCAAAATTCAAAATTTCTAATGGACTTCATTTTTAAACATTTTAAGGTATATTTATAAAGAGTTTCATTAAAGGTTTTATATACATTTTAAAATGATCGTACAACTAAGTAAGTATACCAGAAGCGCCGATGTGGTCTAGTGGATAGGCTGGCGCGAGTCTGGTATTGGTACGCCAGGCGTACTGGGTTCGATTCCCGGTATCGGCAAGAAAAACTTTTGGGTTCGAATCCCATAAGCGGGCCGACAGGTAAGATGTGTCTCATTATATAACTGACTAATTGGAATGTTCAATCAGTTGCCAGCTGGCCAGGTATATACACGGATGCCGAATACCTGTAAGTAAACTAGCCCACCTGATTGATTCGTTCTTCCAAAAAATATACTTACATCAACACACTCAATACATTCACTCCATAACAGTTCATACGAATCCATGGGGTCCGGGTATGGTGGCGCGCTGCATTGGAGATTTGTCGAACTTAATAATCTAAAGAATGCATGTGAATACATACTTTGGCAGAAACTGCGGTGAATCCGTGCACCCATGGTGGATTACCAACATACATATAACATACATACAAGTAAGTAAGTATACCAGCATTTTCCTACAAAACAGGCATTCCCCCCACAATCATTAGTCACCTAACGTATCCTTTCACCTCAAAATTTTCGTTTATTTGGGTGTAAGTTAACCAAATATCAAGCTTTGCATGAATTTCAATCATTTAACACTTCCTCTTTGAGTTCGAAAACATTTTTATTTTGTTAAAAAAAAAAACATAATTTACCAAAACAATCAACGTTTTCCAAAACCAAAATTTTGGGTCAAACAATTATCAGTCAATTTGCCCACAATTTTTAATCACATAGAAATCCATGACAGCACGCGAAAATCAACAAAGAAATCAACAAGTTTCTAGCAAACATTTGGGGGCATTCTTTGCTAGTATACATTCAAAGGGCAATTGGGTTGAGTTAGCAACCAAGAAAAGTTTTATTTTGCTTGCTAAAAAAGTGACTCATGATTGTGTGGAATTTTGTGGGTCCTGTAACAATTATGCGTCACTTTTATTGTGCCAAATACCTATAACTGAATTTTTGCGTTTTATTCACTCACTTAACGGTTTAAGATGTCAACCTTATAACATTGGAATTTTATGATATAGTTCGACATCTGATAGTTGTCGTACACATGATAAAAAGTTTATTAAAAACTATTCGAATAGAATATGAACTGGTCATTAAATTGTTTACTTTATCTGTATAACGGGATTGTTTATATTTCGGCTTTTTCAGTCAATTGCAATTGATCCTCCAGATGAAGAAACACAACTTTCTGTGAGTACTGTTTAAAGTTGTCAACTAAAGAACGGAACGTCGGAATAAGAAGAGAAGGTGTTTTGGATCCGTGAATTGACTGAAAAAGCCAAAATATTTTCCCTACAATTTCACCAGTCGAAAACAAATATCTTTATAGCTGTATAGTATGTAAAATCTTCATTTGGATTTTAAAAACGTTTGTCATCTTCGAAATTAGTATTTCAACGTCACACTTTTGCTTATGATTTATTTGTGCTCGCTTAACAGCTCTTAAATAGTATACTTTGATGGTTTTTAGTCATATAAAGATGTGAGTGAATATAAGTTTTTTTTAATAGAGATTAGGGTTATCTGAATTTTTTAAAATTCGTTTACTCTAGTTAGAGGGTGCAATGCGCCAGCATTGTGTGTTGTCTGAATGGATTTTTTTTTAGATGAAGTTCTTCTAGCTTTGCCTTAAAAAAAATGTAAATGAGACTCAGATTTGCAAAATATGAAAAAAAAAGGATGATCTGGCCATAAAGCAAATTACGAAAAATAAACTTTAAAAGTCTAAGTTGTGCAAATTATCAAATATTTTTCAAAATGAAAATTTTCAATTCATTAAAGGTGTGAAAATTAAAATACCAAAATCAAAATTTGACAGAAGTGCAGTTTTCTTTGAAACATTTTTAAAAATCGACATACGAGATACCGACTGTTGAATTTCCATAAAAACTAAATTATTTTCTTCAATTGGCTAAACACATGCTTTTTCTTCAAGAATAAATTTAAAGAATTGCTATAGAGAAGAAAAATTTGAACTGAATTCGATCCATTGTGTTGAAAAAACTTTGATAAACACATCTCATGATCAGTATTGATTGATACAAAGAGTACTCAAGCTAATAGGATTAATCATTTAAAACGATCCTATAAATACATTTGTCTTCTTTAATTTTCACGGTAAATTTATTTAGCGTGATAAAATCTTAAAACTACTGTATTAGACCCCTTAACAACACTAATAACCTGTTTTTGTTGATTCAATTGCATTGTAGGCTTATATAAACATTTTTCATTGTGCAACTATCATAGCCCTCTCTGGAGCCACTTTTAACTATGAGTTAATTCATTTGAAAGGCAATGAAAATTTTTTTAATGAATTTCTAGTTAATACTCAGATATAACATCTTAGTACATTAACATCTTAGTAAAACTATATTTAAATACAAACTCCAAACACAATTGGATGAGAAAGTATTCAAGCTGAATTTTGATACCAGCAACTGCTTAACTTTGCCCCAGTTAAATGTTTGTTGCCTTTTTAACCGTTGAATGAATTACTATTATAATATGATTCGGCCAAGTTTGATCAAAATTGACCAGTGCGATCAAAAGTTAAAGCGGTTTGATTTCGGGGAAACAGGCGATTTCCTTGTTTTGTGATGGGTGTATCTGTGGATTCAATGCTTCTATCTATCTATCTGATTTTAATGGACGTATCTATGGAGTCAATGTTTTTGTTTTCTCTTCTTTACAGTTGTAATTTTTCCCTTCTTCAATCATGCAAATTTTAAGTTTACAATGTTTTAATATGATAATGATAGTAAAGCTTGTGTAGTTTTTGCTTTAGATTGTATCTATGGATGTATGAAATCATACATCCGTCCAAAGGAATGAAATCGCCTGTCATCCCAAAACCAACCTTATACACAAACTGCTTTAATTATGTTGATAGACTTTGATAAAATTTGGCCGAATACTAGAATCTACTTTTTTACATAATCTAACCATATTTTAATTAAAAACAATAATGTGAAATGTGACAAAGCTACAACTCATTTTGTGAGGCAATTTCAATTTTTCCTATTTTCACTAAAATAGCTGTATTTATCACTCTTCGTAGTTTACGTAGAAGGTTCAAAACAATATAAATGAAAAGTTTATAAATTATACCAAGGCTTGTGTAAAAGTTTCATGGAAAAACATTAACTGTCAGAGAAATGGCAATATTGTGTCAAAATTGGAAGTTTGTGCGCAATTGTTTCTAGTTTTAGTATTTTGATTATTCGTGTATACATTTATCAATGAATTGATATTCTTCAAACTCAAAAATTGCACTTTGTAGGGTAACGAACTCATTTTGGACCGGGTACATAATTTGGACCACTTTTCAACTATTTCACAAATAAATCAAGTAGAATGAAGTTGATTTTTCACAGTTGGACCGAATGAAGCCCATATCAGGAGGACGTGGCATTATTGTAAGTCAACTTTAAAGAGGTTTTCTGCATAGCTGTGATGAATTCAACGACTAGAAACATGTTAACCCATTTACACAAAGCAGAGTGTTGAACTTGCTGTTAAATGTTCATGAACGTGATAAAAAGTGGTACGACAATGTTTATAGTACGGTGCACACTACGTCATTTGCTTGTAAAAATAAAATTTGAAATTATAGTATTTTTGTATTTAATTAACCTTCCTGAACCAAACCCCGCTTTTAGACGGGGTTCATTATAATCATAAGCCAAGCATTTTTTTTTACTTTACTTTTTCGCAGAATGTTTCAAAACATGTAAATATTACAATTCATAATAATAGCAGCTGTTTGACAGGCAGTTCACAAGAGCTACAACTTAGAGAAATAAAAAAATAGAAATCTGGAAATGAAGCTACTTTTTGAAAATTATTATTTTGATAGCTCCATAAAATATTATTCACATTAAGGTCAAAAATTAAAATGATTAAAAATATTAAAGGCAGGGTTAGCAAAAAACGACAACAAACCGACAAATTTGTACCTAGTTTAATTTTCGTATTAATTGAAATATATCTTATGGGATTCAAACCCAAAAGTTTTCTTGCCGATACCGGGTATCGAACCCAGTACGCCTGACATACATACCAAAACCAGACTCGCGCCAGCCAATCCGCTAGACCACATCGGCGCTGAAAATTTTTAAGAAATATAATGTTAAATTAAAGCTATGAGACAATCTTTATATGTTTAAAAAATTAAGAAAAGAATATTGAAATGTCTGAAAACTACAACCGAAAAATTACTGAAAATGTACTTAATCAGTTCCTGTAGTAATGCAAATTTTTTTTTTTAATTTTCTACAAAGTTATGGTTTTGTGTGTTGTTTGTAATCATAAACGTAAGTATCTGTGAATTCTTAAACCAAAAAAGGCGTTAAAGCTATATAAGTTGCTTGAATCTATGAAGGGACGCCACAGTACTAAAGCTAAACCAAATCCACTTAGGTTTTGGAAGAAAAGATGAAGGACTTCTTCAACTTATCATTGAATCGCCTGATAGTGAGTTCTATTTTTATTTACAAATGGTTTTATGAAGGCATTTCACTTATAAAGTTTTAAGGTGCCGGGGGTATTATCCTAGCTTTGGGGTTTGTTAGAGAGGAGCAGGAAGTGGGTTCTGTTGCTTTTTAAAATATGATCCTGAAGTTAAGCCAACTGGCTCCAAAAAATTGACCAGTATTTTACACTGCACGACAAATTTCGTTGAGATTGCAGTGTGCTTTCGGAATTTCCAGAACACTTGAAATCAACTATATCAATGGATGAGTTTTCAGTTGCTAGGTGCTGTAGTGTCTTCTTCTTAACAACAGTTTTTGTTTGACAGCATAGTTGTACAAAAAAATAATATACGACCATGCAATCCTAAAAACCCTACAAAAAATGTGGACAGAGGCTGAGGAAAAGTTGGAGAAAAATGGTTAACGAAAGAATGAAATTGAACAAAACTTGACTACGAAAATGAAAATAAAAAGGTTGAATAGTTCGATTTACTGACAAAACTGCAGAAAAATTCGATAAATATGGTGTATGTGGCTTCAGATAAGCTTTTCTCCTTAAAAAAAAGGTATGTTTTTTTTCAAGCATTGCGAGTTGTACGATTTGAAATGCTTAAACTCAATTCAAAATGATTTTGAACAATTCATTATATGTTAAAAAAAAACTTCTCGACCAAATTTTAGTTTGTTTTTTGCAAACCATGGCATCTGGTAACTCTTAAATCAACAACTTTCATGTTAAAAAAAATATTTCTGAAAATTAGACGGATTATCTGTCGGTGATACAAATTTTTTTTCAAGAGAAAAAGAAAGCTCTGTTTGGGATGCTCTAACTATTTTCTCACTACTATCACTTTGTCGTCTTCGGCAAAGTTTAAGTATTAGAATTTTCCAGCTTCTATATTTATATTGGAATGTCAATTGTATCGCGTGAGAAACCAAAAAAAGTGACATTCTCCGAACATTCTCTGCGTTTTTACATTTAAAATGTCCAATCGAATTCCAGATACCTAAACCTTATATAAAAAAAAACCTGCAAAAATTCTGTAGATCGTTTTGAACGAAAATGGAACTTTTAAGACTACAGGGTTTTTAAATTTAAAAAAATTGCAACTCGACACAGCCTAATGTACCTGAGCTCCGTATCATTGCCTCTAATATGCCCGACCTTTTGTGATGATAAACTACCTTGGCAAAGGAAAAAAAATGGGTTGAAAAATGGATGTCATGACTTTGATTAATGGAAAAAAAGAATATTATATAGAAGCCCCCCTATTTCTAAGGTTGAAGGTTCTCCAAACTCTTACTGAAACCTTCCATAGGTTCAAAATCATGATCAGACTGAACTTAAATTCAAAAGTTTCACTATCATCAAAAGTAAAATTTAAGTTTATCAAAAAAATATTTATCCGAAAACAAATGTCTTCGAAAACAAACATTACTTATTTCAATTTTTAAGAATTTTTGTATGATACTTAGAAAGAATAGTGTTCTATGATCGCCTCAACTATGTCAACTTTTAACTAATTTGTATAAAAAACCTTTGAAAAAAGTGAAAAACTTTCGTATTTTTGTTACAAGAAAGGTAAATTGTTTTCATTATCAAACAGCTCCGAACAACTTTAAAAAATCGAATATGCTATTTCTGTCTGTAGATATATTTATATCAAATTCTTTCAGGATTAGTATAAGTTAGCTTTGTTGGAAATATCGTCACTTATAACGTGTTGATCACAACATCTGACGAACTGAATTCGAGGGAGTCAAGTCATTCGTTTCAAAAATCGTTCCTCCATAAACCTCCTCAACAGTTTCCGAATAAAAACGGCTCGACTTCAAAATTTGGTTTGCTTGTCCCAGAGTTGGCAATTTTAAATGCAGCTCAAACTATGAGAGTCTGTATATGCCGCTCGAATGTCCAGGTCTACAGCAAATGACCAAACGGACGTGGAACATATGTATGAACCGGGAGCCAGGGTGCTACTATTTTTCTGCTTCTGGTTCTGCTAGAAGCGGATGAGAGATGAACATTCTATTTTTTTTTTTTGCGAAGTCCTCCATCACTTTTAGTAGGATGGCTTTTATGTCGCCGTTGCTGCTGACCCTTTCGAGAACTGCGTGGGGACGAAAATTGAGGATAAAGTTTTTCAGCCGCGTTTACTCAACAACACTTGACGAATAGAAATTTAATTGTTCAGTTCACCAGCTCAAGCCAGTCGAATAACTGGACGGGGACAATGGTTCCTGTCAAATTGTCACCGAGAAAGTTGGCGGATGAATATTGTATAAAAACTTTAATGAGCTAAGTTTATGAATGGAAAAGTCACTAGAACCGGTAGTGTTTCATCAAAAAAGGAACAAAGTTTTCCAGCTACTATTTGAAGAAAACTTTTAAAATAAAAGGATTCATAGATTTCATCACTTGCTAACGAAATGACGGTTTCTTTCGGAATTCCCAATATAGCATCTCAAGCAACCTTGGCGTAATATATTCCAGATTTTATCCAAAAACTTACCGAATACAAATCAATCACCGGTATTTACACCGCTGATTGATTTATTCAGGAGTTTGTTGCTGTTTGCGTCTCCTCAAGAACAAACTTCCGACCCCGAAACCTCCAATCAGTCAAAACTCATTAGTAACGTTCAAAATGCAAATACACTTTCGAGGGTCGCGTGACTGCTAGTTGGGTTCCTCGACGTTCGTTTCTGATGTTGTTGTTGATGTTGTTTTTGTTGTTGGCACTCAAATGCAAATGGCTCCATGTAAAACATGCATTATGCTGCTATCGTTTCCTGTTCTCCCTTACAGCATGTAGCCTGAATACCCAGGCTGAATTTACTATACCTATTCCTACTATATATTGACGCAGCCACTTTTGTTGGCAGTTTGTCAGTCATGCAACAGTAACGTGATAAATATGAACTTTGAAGGAAGTGTGCTAGATATCGCTAACACCGATTGCAGGGAAAGTTTCGATCCGGCGAAATTCCACCTGAAAGTGAGATTCTCGTGCGGGAGAACTAACCTACAGGTACCTACTACAGGTGTGTTGATATTTTCCCCTTTCCCAGGTGCTTTAAAGATTGAAAAACTTGAAACGAATCACATCACAATCCGTAGAACAGGGGAAAGTTTGAAGCCTATCGAGAGCATACTAAGTTAAATAGGGAATAAAATTACTGCATTCATTCAACAACACTGACGAAAATGCCTTTATTTTTAAACTTAGTCAAAAGCGTTCAAAAAATTAGCTTATATTTTGTGCGAATTTGGTTTGTAGGAACATCAACCAGAAATAATAAGCCAGAATTTTCATAATCAGAGTACATTCAGCTATTTTATCCATGCAATCTGAAATTTTTTTTATTAACAAATCGTTTTATTAAGGCATTTTACTTATAAAGTTTTTATGTGTCGGGAGTGATCTGGATCAATAGATCAGAATATCTTTCCAACTTATATAAGAAAAAAAACTCAATTTTCGAACTTTAATGTCTTTATGTAAAATACCACAGAAAAGTGGACATAAATTTCCTGATTCGACAGTTTAGAAAACTCAAGAACTCACTATCTTTTTTAATCCGATTCAAGTCGTTTAATATTAAACCACATGAAACTATATATTCGATTATTTGGGCCGGTTCATCATCATTAGCATCATCAACGTGCACAGCCCTCACTGGAAGTACTGGTGACGACAAAGACGAATTCAACGTGCAACTGGAACGTGAATACGACCGCTGCCATGATATCATGATATCAAGATCATCATCGGAAATTTTAATGAACAGGTCGGCCAGGAGCCGATTGTCGGTTCCAGCTGACACAATTGGAAGGTTTAACGCGCACCAGCTGACCAACAAAGGCGGCCTTAGATTCGTCAATTTCGCCGCCTTCAATGGCCTTAGGTAGTACCTTTTTCCAGTACCGCCTCCCAAACAAGTGCACCTGGAGATAACCGTACTAAACGCAATCACAGATCGACCACGTTTTGTTAGGGAGACATAACTTCTCGGACATCATTGACGTAAGATCCAGTCGAGGCGCCTGGATCGAGGCGACTCTCCGTAATGAAGGACTTACGAAACCGACGCCCACCTCGGTTAAATATCACACGACTGAAGAAACCTGAGGTCGCAGCAGACTAAACCCAATCGCTCGAAGCTGCGCTGCGCCAGAGGGCGAGCTTGACGAAGCCCCTCTCGAGGACTGTTGGGATACCATCAAGACAGCCATCAACAGCGTTGCGGTAGATGTCATCGGGCATGTGGAACGAACTCGACGGAACGAGTTTTTTGACGAGGAGTGTAGGAGGGTGATAACGAAGAGAACGCCACGTGGACGGCAAAAGTGCAAAGAGGCACTCGTCAAGACATGATAAATCACCGAAAGCGGAGTAGGCAAAGAATTTGAAAAAGCGCTGAATGGAGAAGGACACAACGCATCCGTAAAATGCTTCGTGTCGCAAGCTGAAATGTGCCGGAATAAGGACGAAGGCATCCTGACGGACAATCATGAGGTGATCAAAAGGTGGTAGCAGCACTTCGATGAACACCTGAACGGCGCACATGCAAAAAATCAAGACGCTGGAGGAAGGTACATCGCTAGCGTAGTCAACGAAGAAGTGGTGGCACTCCCAACGACAAGTGAAGTTAAGGAAACCATTTGCCAGCTGAACAGCAACAAGTCGGCTGGAAAGGATTGTATCGCAGCTAAGCTGATCAAAATGGGCATGGCCAAGTTGACCGATTGCCTGTTGATGGTCCGGATCTGGGACACAGAACTGGTACCGGAGGAGTGGAAGGAGGGAGTAATATGTCCCATCTACAAGAAGGGTGACAAATCGGACTGTGAGAACTACCGAGCGATCACTGTGCTGATTGCCGCCAACAAAGTGCTGTCCCGAATCCTACTCCGCCGTCTAACATCACAAGCAAACAGATTCGTGGGACGTCATCAGGCCGGCTTCATGGAGAGACGGTCAACGACGGACCAGACCTTCACATTACGGCAAATCCTCCAGAAATGCCGTGAACGCCTAGTCCCTACGCACTATCTATTCATCGACTTCAAAGCCGCATACGACACGATCGACCGTGACGAGCTAAGGAAAATCATGGATGAGAACGGCTTTTCCGGGAAGCTGACCAGGCTGATCAAGGCGACGATGGATTTAACACAGTGTAGTGTGCGGATTTCGGGTGAATGGTCGAGTTCATTTGAATCGCGCAGGAGGCTTCGACACAGCGATGATCTATCCTGCATGATGTTCAACGCGGCGTAAGGAAGTGTTATTTGATGAGCAGTGGGAGAAATGCGAGGCACGATTTTCAACAGATCCAGTCAACTTATCTGCTTTGCCGATGACATTGATATAGTCGGCAGATCATCTGCGGCGGTGGAGGAGATCTACCACAAACTGAAACGCGAAGCAGGAAGGATTGGGTTGATGATTAATACGTCCAAGACGAAGTGTATGCTGGCCTGTGGATCCTAGACCGACCGAACCCGCTTGTCCAGTAAGGTCACGATCGACGGCGACGAGCTGGAGATAGACGAAGACTTTGTCTATCTCGGCCCACTGGTGACCGCAGACAATGACACCAGCCGTGAGATAGGCGGCGAGCTAAAGTCTGCTTCATTTAATATTGGAACACAAACAATTGCGTGTAGTTCAGTCATTTATTAACGAATTCATAATTTGTTTTTCATACAAATGTAGCATTTTCTTTACTCTTTCATAAAAAAAATTAAAAAAATTATTCATTGCTGTTTCGAAGAAATTCTCGTACTTTTCCCGTAATACGGCACATTAGGCGGCGCACACCCTTTTCGTCCACCGTTTTGGCGATTTGATTCCACCAGTTCTTCATTTGAGTCATGTTCCTAACAAGTTTTCCCTTTGCCTTAAGCCTCCGCTTCGTGATTGCCCAGTATTTCTCTATCGGCCGGAACTGGGGGCAGTTTGGGGGTTGAGGTCCTTTGGTATTACGCTGACCCCGTTCGTTGCGTACCATTCCATAACCGTTTTGCTGTAATGGCAGCTTGCGAGGTCCGGCCAAAACATTACTGGACGGTCGTGGGCACGAATAAACGGCAGAATCCGTTTCTGTAGGCACTCTTTTTTGTAGACTTCTGATGTCATTGTCTTGTCAGTGAGAAAGACTTTGGTTTTCTGTCCACAACTGCATATCCCTTGCCAAATCATGTACTTGCGGGCGAATTTATCCGCAAACACGAACTTAAATTTTGCAGGTACATCCCCCCGAGCCGTCGCCAAATAAAATTTTTGACCTGGGATTTGCCCAAAGTCCGCCTTCACGTAGGTCTCATCGTCCATCAGAATACATCCGTCGAACTTGGTCAGCACTTGGTCGTACAGCTTTCGAGCACGGATTCTGGCCACATTGTGCCACAATGTGGCCAGAATCGTCGTCAATGTTTCCTTGTACTGCTTGATAACTCGCCATATGGTATTTCTGGGCATTTTAAGCTGTTTAGCTAGCTTCGATGCCGACAACAATGGATTTTCAAGAAAACTGTGCACAATTTGATCTCTCCGTTCGGCTTCCATGGCGGTTGTTTACAAAATGCTATCGTTTGGTGTTATGACATAAATACATGGTGAAAGGTAATGAATTTCCCGACACGTGGGTGAAAAAAGTTTCCAAATCCGTCCACAAGGAGCGCCACAATGAGCAAAAGAATTTGTTCCAATATTAAATGAAGCAGACTTTATACGCGGGAGTAATTCCTACTATGGACTCCACAAGCAGCTGCGGTCGAGAAGACTAAGCCCCCGCACAAAGTGTAACCTGTACACAACGCTCATTAGACCGGTTGTCCTCAACGGGCACGAGACGTGGATATTGCTCGGGGAGGACCTGTGCACACTCGGAATATTCGAGCGACAAGTGCTAAGAACCATCTTTGGCGGCGTTCGGAGGCAAAGGATGAACCACGTGCTCGCGTGAGCTCTTGACGCTGGGCAGGACATGTTGCAAGAATGCCGGACGACTGTCCTGCAAAGCAGGTGTTCGTTGCCAATCCGGTTCAATGTTCCACCTAAATCACTCTTGATAAGTTCAATCTCACTCCGTTAAACAGACCCCATCTTTATTCGACTCGAACAAAAGTCTACACTGTATCACGACCCCTATCAGTTCACCTTTGAACAGGTTACGTTCAATAAATTTGCGTTCGTTCGTTACAGGCAAATGGCTCACAATCCCGCTCGTGAAATGTCTAAGAATGCAATCATACATCATCTACGTTGTTCTCAAATCCATAATAGTTTTTTTCTTGGTTCTACATAACGGTTCTACGAAGTTTACAACTCAAGCACTCGATCTCCTCCTTGCCTAAAAAAATCTGTTATTCCATTTTAATAAAATATTCCTTTTCAATTTGTACCCGTTGCTGATAGGTTTTTACAGTAACCCTCATTATTTATCACAAACTGCTCAGCCGGTAGAATATTTGTAGAAAGCAGACGACATTTGAAATTTCTACTTTTGACAGTCCTGCTCACCACAGTCTTCAACCTACATTCTGATCGCTTTCTTAAAAGCATGTGTGATGCACCTATAACCCATCGGTTCTACCTCAGTGATATTTATGTTTCGATCTTTCTGACAGGTAAATTATGAAGTTAACTACTGTTTCAAAACCAAACAAAACTAAGAAAAATGAAATGTGGAAAATTTAAGATTTTTTAAACATTCATATTGTACGCTTTCTTCTAGTTACATTTCTAAGGTTTGCTTACTCATACAAATCTTTAAAGATCTCCAGGATAATCAACCAAAGTCCTATAAATTTAATTTAAACCACCCCTCCCTATTATAATGAGATTTTTTTGACTTTAAATTACAGTTATACAAAACATTCAGTCAAACATTTACTCCAGCTATTTCTGTTCCGATAAAAACTCAACGCAATTTTTCAAAATCATATTGTTTGTGACCTAAGAGGGTGCTCAGTATAATAAATAAGAAATTGAATGAGAAACACTGCCATTACCCCTCTCCCTGAAAATGTTTCTATATGTTTTATACAACAAAACATGCTCATTTCTTAATTTTGGGTGCAATATTTGGGTGACGAATAAGATTTTGCGGATCTTTATTCCATCTGAGAATCAGCACACCGGTCTGCTGATATGGAGTGACCTTACCGCTCATGAAGATGTCTAAACATATTTATTTGTCACATTTGCTCTGGCTATTACTCATTTATCAAACATAAGAGCAGAGCGAATTTTCGGCAATATTTTCTTAAATTCGTTTAACAGAATTCTTACTCCTATTATCTGTTTTATGCTTTGTTTTTCTGTGCTGTCAATTGTACACTGAAACATTATGTACTTTGAAACGTAAAAGCATCGACTGAGATAAATTCATTTCCATACTGATCGATCAGTTTATTTTTAAATGATTTCCGTAATCTTTTAAGGTCTTTAACAATGTTTACAAATGTTTTAACAATTCCAGTAATATTACCGCACTACCACTAAACTAAGATTGTCAGAATTTTTTCAGCACGTATCCGGGCCGGACAAACCGGGCAATTTTTACATAAAAACCTGGTAAAATCCGGGTATTCGATTTTAAATTAACGACCAAAAATCCGGGCAATATCCGGGCAAATTTAGTCATTACTCAGAAATTCCTTAACTAAAATCAAGAAAATAAAAGTTTTTTTTATCAAAACTCATCGATAGATCTTGAACCGTATTTGGAGGTGTTTGTTTTTTTTTTTTTTGTTCAATTTGCCAAATAAAGTAAATAAATCCGGGCATTTTTCGATGAAATCAGGGCAACCGGACCGGGCCGGACTATTCTTAAAGTTAGTATTATATATCCGGACAAATCCGGATAAAACCGGGCAATCAGGCAACCTTACTCTAAACTTTACTTCAGAAGTCCGGACTTTCGACTTTCGACAAACAAAAATGATGTACTAGTCCTGAAGTCATTGTTTTGATGCCAGTTTGCCAACGACACTTCTGAAAATTTGATTTGAATGCACAATTATTTTTTGGTAATGAGATCTACTCAAGATTTTCAACACGTTTCTTTGCAAGGAGCTAAATTCTACTCAAGATATTCAATTATCTGTTTCAATAAGCGAAACATCCTTGGCAAGGAGCTTGACTCTACTCAAGGTATTAAACATTCTTCTTGGTAAGGCGCTACACTCTACTCAAGATGTTTAATGATCTGTTTTGACAAGCGAAATATCCTTGGCAATTGGCTTTACTCTACTCAAGGCATTAAACAATTTTCTTGGCAAGGAGCAAAACTCTACTCAAGATTTTGCAATCGTCGCTTGACGTTCGTTTTAAATCATAAAAGTACTTATACCTCGGCAAGGAGTTAAAACTCTACTCAAGATTGTCCTAACCTTCAACAGTTTCAAACAATTGCTATCAAGTCCTTGGCAAGGAGCTAAATTCTACTCAAGGCTTGTTATATAATATAGACTGAAGTTCATTCACGTGTTACATATATTTCTTGGCGTGGACCTGAACTCTACTCAAGAAACCATATGGTTATGATGCTGTGATGGTGTGATGAATTTTTTAATGATTAAATCTCTACTCAAGTTGGTTATACGATTTAATTAAGTAAGGTTTTCTATTATATTCAATTTATTTATCGATATTCCGTTTTTTTACAGGAAAAAATCTGCGCAAATTGAGCTCTTAAAGAGCCTGTTTTTCAAATTCAGTGAAATGTGACATTTGACATTGATTAAAAATCATGACCAGTTTGAACGTTAACAAATAGTTATTTCTATCGTATTATATCACACTTATTTCCAATTCAATAGCTGACATGGGTATAAAAATTAAAATTTTGCTTGATTATTTTTTCCAACTCTAATACTCAAATAAACAATTCAAATAAAAAAAAATGGAATATTTTATACATCTAATTGATTATTCAATAGTAGACTATATAAACTTTTAACTGGTTATATATAACATTTTCGTATCAAATCCACTGAAAACGAACTTTCCTTAGAATAACAATATCGCATTTTTCATTAGAATACTAAACGTTGATTATGTCAGGTGCATTTAATTTATTTCAGCTCAAAACAAATAGAAACGATACATGATATTTTGTTCAGTGTCAAAAACAAATCCCCAGCATAGTTTTTCCTGATTGGTTCCGCGAAAATAGGGGAAAGGTTTCCTAAATGGGCCTATCGGGTTAAATGACCCTACGGCTGTTTGATGAAATGGCTGACTAGACAGCTTATCTGACCAATGCATTTTGAGGGTGATACGCTTAGAACATAAGGCAAGAAAGAATATTATGAATTTACAATCTCAAAAAAATTTTAAGAAATCATACAAGGTTTTGATACATTTTAATGTAATATTTAGACTTTTTAAAATTATACGTAAAGAAGCTCAAAACAAAAACTAGGATGGATTTTGTTTGCTATTCAAATGAACTTAAGAAAAAAAACATATTTCAGCTTTTGTGGAGGTTCAATAATGATTATATAGTGGAATAATAGAGTGTTTTGGATGCCCCCATCATGTTTGTAAAATGCCTCCATCCTAAAATAAAAGGTTAAATAGAATAAATAAATGATTTTTATCATTGAACCTTCAAATTTAAGCTCTGAATAACATCTTAAGTGAGAATTGAAGATCTAAAAACAGATTTGATTAAGTTTTTCTCATGGATAAACTACCTCCATAGTATGGCAACCCCAACTTTTGTTTTATTCCATAAAATTATAATAAACATAGATTTTTATAAAACTTCAGCTTTGTCGTACGGAAATTATTACTTTCTAGCAGTTTCAATGAAATTATACGGGAATATTGCCCAAAAAACAGAAATTTTGTTCAAAACATAAATAGGCGCATTTAGCCCGCACGGTTTCTGGTTCGGCATTTTAGACAAGACTTATAATAAAATCGTTTTCTTGGAAACAGAAGAAAATTTTAACATAAAAATTACTCCAATGTATAGAGAACAGATGCCTGCACATGTGTATATAGTTTTTGTACAGATACCGTCAACTGGGGCAACATGTAACAATTTTCAACTTCAATGGCTTCTAAAATCTTTATGCTTACAGATAATCATACCTCTTGTACATCAAAAGTTTTAAGGTAGATGGGTCATCAAACTGACGTAGTCAGAAAAATTATTGGTTTCACCAGTTATTTTTAAATTTACAAAAACATGCGATTTTCACCCTACTAAGAAAAAGGGGTAAGTTGCAACAAATTCTGTAATTTATGAAAAACCAAATGAAAACGATTGAAAATTCATAGTTTTTGACACATTTGTGATGTCATAGCGCATAAAGCACCAATTGCAGTATATTTTGGTTTTGTTCGAATAAAATTTTTATTTTTTCTGACAAAAATGTTTTTAAGAAAAAAGTGTTAATCTTCTGCATACATTTAGGGGTAAAAAATACTACAAAATATTCTATTAGCTCAAATCATGAAAGTAAATCTAGGAATGGATGAAATTTTAATGTTAACTAACGCATAATGCAAAACAATCATATCCCAGCATATGGAAACGCGATTTATGAGATTTAGTTTCGATTTGCATTTTGTTGCATTTTACCCCAGACGGGTAACTGAATTATAAAAATATTTATTTAAAAAAATTGAGTGATTGTTCGAAAAATATTTCCACATGATCAATGTTGGTATAGGATGAGGAAACCAGTATAAAGTTTGTAGGTGATATTATCAAGCCAATCCGTCATACTGGGTAAAGTTTTTTACGGCATCGAAAAATGTTAAAAATTGTACATTCATTGTTCGATTTTTCAAATTTTATATGAAAATCAAAAACTTAAAAAAACTATCTTAGGATTCAAGAAACTATGTCATCATCATTTTGTAATCATTAAAAGATAACTTTATCTCATTACATTAAATTAAAAATTGAATCTGTGTGGTGTTATATAAATGTTGCATTCAACCCCGCTGTTGCATGATGCCCCGTTTGACGGTATTCGATGTGCTATTTGATTAAATCAGTGTTCTGCTTAATAGGCGCATATAGCCCGCTCCTCCCCTACTTTTTCTCAAGAAGTTTTTGGGCAACATACCATTTCTCCATGATTTCCTATTTCTCTTGGCAGGATCGCCAATGTAATGTTCCACCTAGATAACTCTTGATAAGTTCAAACCAACTCCGTTAAACAGACCCCATCTTTACTCGACTCTACTACACTCTGAACTCAGAGAACTTCGTCCGCAACGAGCGAGGTGTTTAGCCCAAGTGGAGCGTGATCTAGCAAATGTGGGATATCCGAGAAGTTGGAGAACGTTTGCCATGAACCGAGTGAATTGGAGAAATATTGTTCATCAGGTTATGTCGTGTGACGGAACACCAAATAAATGAATATAAATAAAATGTTTTACATGAATATCCAATCGAGCTTACCTAATAGAAAAAATATGCGGGTTCAATATCTAAAAAATATTTAATAACTAGCTGACCCGGTGTGCTTTGTTACACCTTTCAAAATCGAGGAATATTTTTAGAATTTATTCAAATATTTATTGTTTTGATGGCATTATTTTAAATCAAAACATCACATAATTCATAAGCAACCGCTATAAAATGAGAGCTGCAGCTGGAGTTTCGGATTGCTACACCAAATTAATTAAAATTAATATTCTAAATCTTGATTTGTGTTGAAGATCTGATAATTTTAATCTGTTTCTTTAAGCTTCGCCTTAAAAAAGGAGGCTTCCAAATAAATCGTACGCAAACAATCCAACTGATAAAATAGGGTTGTTTTTGCTTGATATGTTCTGGATTTATGCTAAAAAACTGATAAGAGAGGCTACTCCCCCCCCCCCCCCTGTCCTTCCCTTCCCCCTGCTGAATAGAGATCGTGATCTTTAATAATCATACCCATTTTAACGTTCCCAAAAATCTTCTTGTATCAAATATTGCTTCATTGGTTGGTAATTTTTTAAGCTTTACAACAAAATTTATATGGAACCCTCTACTTTCTTCTCCTCTCTATACTGTAAAGCGTAAGGGTCTATAAATACCTTTCTATGCCATATTTGTTTCCATTTGTTGGCTTCGTTACCATAAATTGAGATCTTATGCTAACAAAATTGTATTGGGCTCACCTCCCTCCTCCTATGTACCTACTCACTAAATGGAGGATGTAAGCTTTCCTATTCTCTTCCTTTATTCCCAATTCTATCATCCCACTGCAAGAAAGGAATGACATAAAAAAAATTCTAGTATTGAAATACCATCCCATGCAAAGTTTGGTTTTATTTGCTCGATTAATTCTTGAGTTATGTATAAACTTGAAAGGAAGTACCACCCCTTTCCATTCGCCCCATTGAATGGAGGGGTGAGAACTTAATATTCATAAAAATATTTTTTTGCACTCAAATACTTTTTGATACCAAATTTTATATCGTTTGCTCTATTAATCCTCAAGTTAAACAAAAAAATTGAATGGTAGCCCCCTTTCCCCATTTATATCTTTCCGCTGAAAAAAAAATTTCTTTTTAGACAGAGAAAAGGTGGGGCTTCAATTTATAATAGAAACATTTCTCGTATCAAATACCCTCACATGCCAAATATGGTTCAATTTGCTCGATCAGCTCTTCAGTTATACTGAAAATTGTAAGGGAGACCTCTTCTCCCACTTTTCATCCACCTTTTTGAAAGGGTGAGGAATACCAAATATTCATAGAAGCATTTCTCGTACCCAAATATTGTTCCATGCCAAATTTGGTTCAATTTGATAATGTGGTCCGTGAGTTATGCAATAAAAATTGTGTGGAACTTTCCTCCATCTTTCCTTTCTCCCCGCTGGAAGAAGGAAGGGGTCTCGAACAATCATTAGAACATGTCACGTTCCCAAATATCCGCCCATGCCAAATTTGGTTCCATTTGCTTGATTAGTATTTGAGTTATGTAAAAAATTGAAAAGAGGGCCCCTCCCCCATTTATATCTCCCTACTGGAAAGAGCGAGGGATCTCAAATAAGCATAGAAATATTTTTCGTATCCAAATACCATCCCGTGCCAAATTTGGTTCTATTTGCTTTATGAGTTTTTGAGTTGTGTAAAAAAAAATATGAAAAAGGTCCCTCCTCGGTTCAGTAGTTTTCGAGTCTATAGGGAACAGACAGACAGACAGACAGACAGAAATTCATTTTTATATATATAGATTAATCAAAAAAAATTAAAATAAATTTTGATAAATCAGACAAATTTTATGTTATCAATATGTTAAAAAATTATTGCATTTTGACAATTGTTATGTCGTTACCATATGGAAGAAAAAAAACTATGATATTTTGACGGATAACGCATTTTCTAAGAGTGCTAAATTTTTATGGTTTGAATTTTTAAAACAAATCTTTAACCACCTCAGATAATTAAAAATTTTCATGAAAAGTTAACTTTTTAAAGAATGAGAGATGCACTTTTGCAGCATAAATCAAAAATTAAATAAAGTAAACGCCAGACTTCCGAAAATCACTCGGAAGAAACGCTCATGATAGGTATCCAGTTGGAAACATTCAAAGCCGATTGCTGCTGCCTGTTGTTCCCTAGAGAATCGGCAGAGCGACAATGCGAAGTCAATGTAAACAAGATTCAAAAGCGAGAGCGGACTCGCATCTAAGTCGATCTCTCAAGCTCACTACCTGGTGTATCAGAAGTGATTGAGACACTTACTGATACAAGATCCAATTCGAAAATCCACTCACTCACTCACTCAAACTCAATCAATGCGGCCTTGCATCGGTTCATACTGCCTGCGTACTTTCTGGCAAAGCGGCACAAACATATGTTCATACGTACTGCCTGCGTGTTTGAATGGCTATTTTAATCCTCTCCAACAACAGCAACAACAAAGCAAGATGTATCAGGCAGACAGCATTCGATCATCGATCAGTAAACGAGTGAGTGAGTGAGTGATTCAGCAAGAAAAGTTATTGACTGAAAAAAGAAACTGAAAATCAGGTAGCTCCTCACTCAGTTGAGAATTCCAACTGGAGAAGAAACGTCTCTCTTCAAAATTTTATTTCTTTGATTCTCGGAGCAGCGCTGTCGAACACAATCTTTGCCCCACTGGGAGATAAATCAACCGACAATTTAGGTTTTGCTTTCGCTGTTGAAAACGTTTCAGTGTCTCTCATGAGAATTGAGTGATATTCGGAACACTGTAAACACTGTAAACGCACAAATTCATAAATAAGTAAGAAAAAAATTACTTCTACAGTGATTTCTTTAAGTTTATTAAAAAAATGCAGATCAGATGCATTGTTAGCAATCGAAGCAGAAAATTTTAAATTACAATAAAAATCAAGATTTAGGTTTACAATTTTAAATTATCAACTGTAATAGAAATTTTAACTTGTAATCTATATTAAAACTCAATTCTGATTAACATATTTTGGGAAATCCGCTGAAAATAATCCTCAAAACTGAATTCAAATTTGTATACAAAAGAGCATCGGGGTTTTGATTTGTGGTTAAATAGAACCCAAAAGTCTGTTTGTAGAATGTAATTTTTTTTTGTTTTTCTTGAATATTTTCTTCTCATGCGATGCCAAAAAATATCAAAATATAAAGGTGACTGAAAAAAATTCTGGCTTAAATTTGGACTCAATCTCATTCTTACAAACGTGTGTGAATTTGACCGTTAGTTCTGACTTATTTGGCACTTTTTTAAACTACAGACGCTGTGAAAATGAAACTCCGTTATCAGCTTTTCGGTTGCAGTTTAACACTCACGTTGCACGGGTGAAAAACTTACCTACTTCCGCATCGACAATGCAGTAAGTTTTTTTTTATTTTAACGAGCTTTCAACGGGATATGAGTTTCCGGCTTCCATATCCCGACAACTAGCGGACAAATTGCAGTTTAAAGATAGCAGCCAAAGTGATCAACAAAACAACAACAACAACTGTAAAAAAAAAGTTCTGTTGGAAAATATGCCAGAGAACAGAAAACCTCGAAGGTGTTCTGCCAATTTGAACTCATTTCAGCTTTCTTTTATGGCACATGTGGGCTTAGGGCTTTCGGGAAGAAAATGGATCGAGACGGTGCAAAGTTAAGCCGGCCGAAGTAGCAGCAACAACGACAACAGCATCGGCGGAAGATAAAATGGATGCTCGTTAACGATCGAACGTTATTGACAAAAGTTTTCTCTCTTTTTGTTTCTACTCCCCCGCAGCTTCCATTGATGTGCCCTGCTTGGCTCCTGGTTAGTGCATGTGTGCCACTTTTTTACTGCCCTCCTTTTGGGGTACTGCACACGATGATTCTCTATAAACGATGAAACCGAACTACAAACCGTAACAGCATCCGTGCTTCGATCGGCAAAAAAAATAACAGCGGGAAATAGGTCGGAAAATAGTTTACGATTTTCATTTAACTTTTACGGTATTGTTGCGCTCGGCTTACGGGCGGAGTTGAAAAGCGGTTTTTTTTTCGGTAGAAAATCGGTATGATTACATTCTGGTGGCCACCAAAACAGTTTCATTCAGGCGTAGGTGCGGGTTTGATTCGGCGAATGTAAAAAACTTCGGGAAAAACTCAATGGTTTTTGGGATGCTACGTTTTGGAATATTTGTTTGCATTTCTGAAGATACAGAGACTTTGAAATTTTGCTTCTTTTTGAATTTGCTCTCGATTGTACGATTGGTATTGTGGCGTTAGGAAAAATGTGTTCCATACGCATGACTGACTACAAATTTCATTTAATTACGGACGTTTGTTGCACTATGCCACAGTCGTCCTAAGGCAGTATGATTTCAGAAAATGAAAGTTCGGATACTGAATTCCTTTTTTTGCGGCAAGTTGAAAAAAACCTACCGAAAATATTTTTTTATAAAAACCCTGAAACCTAAATGGACAAAGTATGTACCGTTAAACGGGGTAACTTTGATCACCGGGGTAAATTTGACCAAAATTAAACTTTTCCACATTATCATCAATAACTTTGTCTATAGAAATCAATACTGATGTTATGAAATCGCTTGGTTCATCTTTGTACCTGAAAATAATCACATTTTCGTAGGTGATGGAAAGAATTAGAGAAATGTGAGGTATCAAAGAACGAAAGAACATGAGCCGTAAATATCATAAATTTTTAGAAAAAGATACAACGGCTCACCGACAGGACTTGAACCTGCAATCTCCGCTTCAGGACAACGGCGCGTTAGCCAATTTCACCACGGTAAACATGATGAAATCGGCCATCATCGACCATGTGCTCGCTCGGCTAAAATCCCGAGTCGATGGGTGGGGATAGAGAAACAAAAGAGATCAATAGTAGGAAATATCACAGGCGGGATGTACATGGTGATTCGATAGAAGATCCTGCAGATGATCGGCAGAGCTCGATTGCTCGTGTTGGCCGATTTCATCATGTTCACCGTGGAGAAATTGGCTAACGTACCGTTGTACTGAAGGGGAGATTGCAGGTTCAAGTCCTGCCGGTGAGCCGTTGTATCTTTTCAAAAATTCATGATATTTATTTATTTATTTATTTCGTCAATCATTAGTAGACACATACATTGTTGGTTTTGCTTAAAACTATACAAAATGAGTTTTTTTTTCCTGTTGGGGAGAGAGTCCACTGCGACCATTAAGTTGATCTATTGTGGTTTACCCCGCGTTATTATTTTTACTCTGCTATGCTACTTGACACCCCTGCACTATTGGTTGAAGTTGCAGTTGTTTACCGGTAGCACGACGAGCACATACATAACTAGGTAGGATCTCCAAGTGCAATCTAAGTTCCCTTGAAAAGATCCATCCACATTGCATGTGCTGCATCATTGAGGCGTACAATTCCAAGGTATACACGGCTAGCATTTCACTAATGCTAAAACCGCCAACCTTCATAATACTATGTGTGCCAGGTTATGTCAAGACCGGGATTCGATCTCATGATCGTTGGCTTAGAAGACAAGGGTGCTATCCTCTAGGCCACGATCTGCTGGCAACAAAATGAGTTCAATGACTTTAAAAACTCTTTGAGTTTATTCCGAGATGTTGTAATGTCAATGGCTTCACAGTGTTGATTATTATTGTTCATCATGCTGTTGATTGGTCCAGTTTTTGCGTATTCTGTGCGATGATTATTGAGGCAAATATACTTCGGTTACTAAGTCGTTTGGTTGGCGCGTAAAAGTTTAATTTGGAAAGTAGTTCTGCTGTATCAACTCTCTGCGAAACAATTTCGTTTACAAAAGAAATCATTGCATACGTATTGCGTATTGCGTATATGAGTATTTTAAGATTTTTAAGGATGAAGGTAATGTCGTTTACGTACAAGATAAAAAGAAGTGGTCCTAAATGTGAGCCTTGTGGAACACCTGAAGTGACTTGAATGGGATTTGACTTCTTTCCATTAAATTTTATTATTTGTTGTCTATTTGTTAAATATGATTCAAGCCACTTCAGAAGTCCCAAATCAACTCCAATTTTTTGCAGCTTATAAAGATGCATCGGTATATCTACACGATCAAAAGCTTTGCTAAAGTCTGTATACAAAGCCTCAACGTGATTCCCATTATCCATTGCATTTAACGAATAATCTACAAATTCAAGTAAATTTGTAGAAGTTGATCGACCATTGAAAAATCCATGGCTGTTATTCGGTTTTTGATTTGAAGGAAAAACTTTTCACAATTGTCTCAAAAAGCTTGGGAATGCAAGAGATAATAGCAATTCCACGATAATAACGTACATCAGCTTTCCGCCCAGATTTAAAAATAGGAACCAGAAATGAGCTTTTTCATAATTTGGAAAAAAAAATCCTGTTTCTAGTGACATATTAAATAGCTGAAAAAAAGGGTATGTAAGTACATTGGCAAGGTTCTTTATAAATACTGGAGAAATTCCATCTGGTCCATCTGGTTTACGGCTTATATTCTTTCGTTCTTTGAAACCTCGTGTTTCTCTAACTCTTCCCATCACCTACGAAAATTTTAGTCTATAGTTTGAATTTTTGAAAACTGTTTTCTACGTTTGAAAGCCTATTAATTGAGCATCAAATAGACAAAATTTGGTTTGAATTTGAAATTTTTTTCAGATAGTAAAAAATCTTATTTCAAAATCTTAAAATATCTATTTTTTCAAGGATCACAAACAAGTTTTAAAAATAAAACTTAAAAAAATCAAGGTAAAATTGATAAACTAGCATTTGTAAGTGTTATGAAGGTGTTTTGTATCCTTTATGATCAAGAAAACTCGTTAAAATCGTTAGAATAGAGATTGAACTATGCCACCCCAAAGCATCAAATTCTGAAAAGAAACGGAAATGATTTTTAAATCTAATTTAAAGAGGTCCAATAAATTTCTGCATGTTTTACGTTCATCGGAGCCCAGTACTGGTTTAAAAAATATAAAACATGCCACATTCCCCTTAACAGAAAAAATAATCGAAATATATTGAAAAAGTGATCAATATTACCCCGGATTACGGTATACATGTATAATGAGTGGCGCTATACAAAAATCAGAGTTGTGCTCACGGAAGAACGCGAAAAGTATTTGTGAGTCATGATTCTTGTTGGGAAAGTTTATATAAAACTTGTAATTCTGCTGATTGGAATTTTCCAATAGCGATTGGAACCTCCATCTCAAGAAAGACAGTTATAGCGAGACTTTTCATTTAAGGTATCAGTATTTGAGGTTTTGGAACTAATCTTATGAAAAAATAAACAGCTGATTGAATCTTTTGCTAGTTATTAGAAAAGGCTGTGGATTCAGACTTCTGATAGTTTAAATTTGTGAAAATGGACTAAGACCTTAATCAACATGTTAAGAACGTCACGTCTGAGCCAAATGGCGATGTTAAAAAATACAATTTTAGACTGAAATAATGTTTTGATTTGGGCTGCATCTCAAAAATTGGTAAAAGTATGACATGATTGAAAATATGTTAAATTGGATTAATCCAAACAATAGATCAAATTAATCGGTCCAAGTGAATATTCTGATATAAAACAATGGAATTTTCGAAATCTATCGAAGATCTTATCATATTTTTGTTAATTTTGTTTGAGAATACTGCCCCTTTTTGGATTTGGAGAGGTTTAAAAGTATTATAGAAACCATTTCCGGTCTGAGAAACGGCTACACACCAAATTTCATGTTGATCAATTCAGTAGTTTCCGGAAGTTGTACAACTTGTGTCATATTTTTATTAATTTTGTATGGGAGCTTTCCTTTCTTTAATTTGGAGCAGTTTGAAAGTTTTATAAAAACTATCCCCAGCCTTAAAACGGCTACACATCAAATTTCAAGGCGATCGGATCAGTAGTTTCCGGTAATTGCTTGAATTATGCCATATTTTATATTGATTTTGTATGGGAGCCCCCCGACCTTTAAGTCGGAGCGGTTTGAAAGTATTTTTGAAACCATCTCCGACCCCAAAAACTCTTATTTAACCAGTTTCAAATTGATCGGTTCAGTAGTTTTGAAGCTATAAGAAACAGACAGACAGACAAACATTTATTTTTCTGGATTTAATTTCTTTTTAAATCTGGTTTCATTTTTAATGTTTTCTATTTCGGCACGGATTTTTATGTCCGAATAATAATGTTCTTATTTGATTGACATTTAAATTCGTATTTGTTTTCTAGTGTTTCGTAAATTGTCATGTGTCATGATCATAGGTAGGGAAATAGTTTTAGAAACTAATTTTCTTAATTATTGGACATTTTTTTTTTGTATTGTTATTATTTCTAGCTACATATGAATTTTGAAAACCCCCTCATGGACGGGTCCTTCGCACGGGCCTGATTCAGATGCATTTGTTAGGAGCGCGGCTTATTTTCTGAATCTAGTACTTATCACTCATTTTTATATGACTTTGAATTTACGGCAAGTTCAACCAATATAAATAGCCGGGCAACTGCTGCATGGCATTTTGTAAATTCTGAATCTATCCTCCTCAGAGATCTTGTCTTTGAGCGAGAAGAGACAATCCTTGAGGCTGTTTTTAGATAATAATGCAGAAGAATCTTGCTGATTCCGTTAGTGGTTAGTCAATCTTGGATAAAACGGTTGAAACTCTTTGAGATTCTTCATTATCCAGTGTTAGTGTTGTTGCATTACTCGAGTGCTTTTCTCGGGCGTGCTTGCGAAGAATTTTACGAAGTCGTAGCCATTCACGATTCCTGCATAAATTTTTTTTTTGCTTTTCGTCTTCAAACTCAGGCTCAAACTCGTCGTAAACTCAAAGTCCGTCTGCATGAGAGGATTAACGAATCGATTGTTCCGGCCCACACAACAGAAGTTGACCATTCCATCGTTTCGAGAAAGGTCAAATTTAGTAAGTTTGTACGAAAAAATATCACATCTGAATGCCTGTGAATCGATATTCATCATCACTGCTGAAATTCGTTGATGAGCGAAGACGATCAGCCGATCATTTCAACTCTCTTCAGCCTGATCAACCAAAAATCCGCATGTTGGGTGTTATGTGTATAGAACCTAGCATAAAATTCTCGTAAATTATTGTCAGGTTGGTTTAATCAAAATGATTTCAACAGTTTTTCATCAATAATGCTTCTAAAATGAACAATACCTTATAACGTTTTCGTTTTTTCCACCGGCATAGAAATCAACTTTCACTTCTACTTAGTATGGATTGTTATATTACCGTATGCCAAAACAATTTGCGCAAAAAGTAAGTTATAATAATGATTGTTGTATTATTTATACTCTATTTGGTCGTTTCTCCTACACAATTGCAATCTTTGAATTCGGCATTCTGCTGCTGCATTCTGCACTTCTTCTTAAACTCGTCTTGTATAGACTATGTTTTTTTATGTTTTTTTTTCTGTACATTTTTTTTTATGAAATCTGTTTTGTTTTAATTTTGATCTCAGCATCTTAGTTCTGCTTCAATTCATGTTTAATATAGCAGGATAAGGTTTTCTAATGATAATGTTTAATTTCTCCCATAGAGAATTGTTTTGGTGAAACATTTCAAATAACCAGCTTAATCACAAACCTCGACGAATGATTTTGAAATGAAAAATTGTAAATGACCATTTTGTGGAACCACTTCGGTGTTGTAAATGACCTTATGATGTTTCGAAAGTTCCAATTTGAGCTTTCCGAGTATACAGCGAAAGAACGCAACGGTATACATTTGACGGATGTCGTTCAATCGAAGTGGCTTTTCCGAATCCTGCTTCAGTTAGGCACCGGCAAGTATCTGTTTCGTGAACGATATCCGCTCTGAAAACAACCAACAGGTATGTGAAAATCCGCGCAATAACAACTACCACTTCCGGCTCCTGGATGGTGCCAAAACCCATAGCGAGCTATCTCAATTCCATGAAAAGTCCCACATTCACATGTTTGTTGCTACTAACTATACAGCTGTTCAGCGATTGATGCAGCCTAGCTATGAAAATGCTTCCCACATGGGGGAAGCCACCTACAACATCCATCGACACTGAAGGAAGATACGCCTGCCTTGGAAGGCTGCAGCACTGCCTGGTGTAGAGAGCGCCTACAACTCTGCAACCGGATAGTACCCAGCTAGTAGGACTACCGGTTTTACCGAACACAAGCATGTAAAGCCAAACAGCCGAGCCGCAAAGAAGGCCCATAACGGAAGCATTAAAAGGAAAACAGAGGAAAAGTTAAGCTTATATTTTCCGCCCGAAATGACGAGAAAGCTTTCTGACTTTTACGTGAAGTGGTGCATGGCGTTTCACATTTCACCACTTCGTATCCTGGGTACGGAGAGGCAAGAAAAAACTAGAGCAAAATGGTTGGACCAGTGATTTTCTTTTCCTGCTGCACTTGTAATTTGAATGATGAATGTGGCGACCAGTGCGTTAGCAAATTGTATTAGCTGGCTAGCCATCGAGTTTGTTATTGATTATAGCTACGTTAGGAAAAATAATCTTAAAAAAGCAAATTTCCCTGATTTTCATGACTTAAAAACTTCAAATTTTAGAAAATAGAAGTATATTTTTGACAAAACCAATTGAATGTACACCTATTTTTTTTCTTTTTTGATGTTTTGATATACTTAAGCATTGCTGGTGATGGTTTGCAGATGGTATATTTAGCGGGACGAGATCTAGTGTTATCTCGATAAAAAAAAATGTCAAAAATCGACTTAAGGATTTCAAAAAATATCTTAAGGGGACCAACGGAACATCGGAACTTATAATTTAAATTTTGATGCCAAATGACTTAGAAAGTGTTCTTGTGTTGAACCAAATAAAAACTGGCCAAAAATCGACTTCCTGGGACTTCTGGCGGTTTAACGAAAACGGCTTATTTAGTGACAGAAATTCGATTTATGATTAAAAATTTATTTGTTAATAAAACACCGGATCTTGTCGTTTCATGCATTTCTAATCGTTTTGGCATCATAATCAAATTTCCATTTTTCCGATTGCCATTGGTCCTCCTTAGGTAATTTTTAAATCCTTATGTCAATATTTGACCAACAATTTTTTTTCCTCGAGATAACACCAGATTTCGAGGTTTCATATTTATTTTTTGCTCTTTTTTCTTAATAATTCAGTAAAGTTAGTTTTTTTATGCCAAACTTGGGAATGACATAACAAAACTAACTTTTGTTAATATTTGATAACGATAAGTCTAATTATGTATGAAATTTTATATATTTTTAAATTATCATAACTCTAAAAGCGATCTAAGCAGTTTGTGTTATTTAACAAATCAACGGATGGAATAAAACTTAAATAAATTGCCAACTTTGAAACATCAAATTCTGCTAGAAAATCAATTTTGAAAGAGCTTTCAAATTGTTGTCTCTAACGAAGAAATCTACTTTACAATACATGTGAAAAATTCAAATAAGTCAATAATACAATAAGATACTATACATTCTTAGTTTTAGTTTTTCCTCTCTTACAAAAAATGTCAAGCTTCCAACTTTAATAAAGGTATGTATTTCATGAATTCTCAAAAAATCGGTTGAGTTAAAAGAAAGTCAATGATAACATTATTGTAAAGCAAAAATTATAAGGCGAATCAAATTTCATCAAAATCAAACTTCTGTATTCCAGACTAACCATCTTACTAATTTACTTACTTACTTACTTACTTACTTACTTACTTACTTACTTACTTACTTACTTACTTACTTACTTACTTACTTACTTACTTATTTACTTACTTACTTACTTACTTACTTACTTACTTACTTACTTACTTACTTTTTTATTTACTTACTTACTTACTTACTTACTTACTTACTTACTAACTTACGTACTAACTTACTTACTTACTTACTTACTTACTTACTTACTTACTTACTTACTTACTTTCTTACTTACTTACTTACTTACTTACTTACTTACTTACTTACTTACTTACTTACTTACTTACTTACTTACTTACTTACTTACTTACTTACTTACTTACTTACTTACTTACTTACTTACTTACTTACTTACTTGCTTACTTACTTACTTATTTACTTACTTACTTACTTACTTACTCACTTACTTACTTACTTACTTACTTACTTACTTATTTACTTACTTACTTACTTACTTACTTACTTACTTACTTACTTACTTACTTACTTACTTACTTACTTACTTACTTACTTACTTACTTACTTACTTACTTACTTACTTACTTACTTACTTACTTACATACTTACTTACTTACTTACTTACTTACTTACTTACTTACTTACTTACTTACTTACTTACTTACTTACTTACTTACTTACTTACTTACTTACTTACTTACTTACTTACTTACTTACTTACTTACTTACTAACTTACTTACTTACTTACTTACTTACTTACTTACTTACTTACTTATTTACTTACTTACTTACTTACTTACTTACTTACTTACTTACTTACTTACTTACTTACCTACTCACTTACAATCAATAATTAAAGTTTATTAAAATAATTTTCAATTATTTCAATTACCTAGCAGTGATTTGAAATTTTTTTGTAAACAAAAATTCAATATCAATTTCGAATGAGCTTGATATTTCAAATATTATATTCCACCTTGAATTATATAGATATTACTCAATTATTCTAATGAAAATTCTCTTATTTTCTTATAACTTTATTGTATTGATTTCTACTCTTATTTGCATCAACAAATTATTGTAGTATTTTTATGTAATGTGCAGGGTTGCCAACATTTGTTTTCAAAAATCAGGAAACTGGTGATATAAAAATCAGGCAAAATCAGGCTACGTTTGTAACGGAAATTCCGCTCAAAGTGATGACCTTTTTTTTTTTTGGTCATCACTCCACATTTTGACTTCCATATTTCAATATGTGGTGTGACTCTACTTGGTTGAATAATTCAATGCAACAGAAAGATTCACTTTTTCACATTGAAATTATAGAGAAGCTTTCGTTTGCTTTGATTCAGCCACATATTTGACAGCAATGGTACCTAATTTCATTCCTTGCTGCCATTTTTCATCACATTCGCAAAAATCAGGCAAAATCAGGCATATTTTCAAAAAATCAGGGAAATTCCATGGCTTTTCAGGTTGTCAGGCAGAGCCTCGAAAAATCAGGCAATCCCTGAAAAATCAGGCACATTGGCATCTCTGGTAATGTGCTTCAAAAAGATTCTGCAATCCATCCGCTTTGCCAGGTGTCTCAGATACAGTTTTGATTGTTTTGCCGACGTATATCCTGCTGCCGTTAATGTTTTTTCCTGGTTTTTTCGTTAATAAACCTTTTCTCTAAAAATATAAGATTTGCTTTAAGAGCAATCTCTATACTGCATGATTGTTTTCAACCGCTGAGCTTTGAAAAATGAACGTTCGTTCTGCCCACAAAAATTTTAAAATTAATTTGTATAAATACTCGATTTGAAACCCGTAACTTAAAATCCAAGAGTTTTCTTTCTTAAAATTGAAAAAAAGAATTGAATTTTATTTTTGAAAATTAAAAAAAAACTGAGATTTTTATAAATGTTTCAAATTGTATCATTGGGTTATAACTTATTTAAAATATGTACGAAAAAAACAATTTAAACTATCATTTTAAATACTTTTATATTTTTTAGCAACTGATTTAAATAAAAATGGCGCACCGAAAGGATTTTACAAAAAGGAGACGTTTTTTTTCTCAACTTTTCCCATTCCTATTCAATTTTCCCATAGAAACCTAAAAAATCAAATTTACTTATGTAAACGTTACCTAAAATCCTGCAAAAAAATCATGGATGAAAACCTAAACGAAGCTTTTAAGATCCCAGAATTTGAGAAATTCAAAAATAACCCCTAATCGACTCAGTCTACTGGTGGCACTTGTATTTAAGAAGCAATTTGACATAAAAATTAAAGCAATAGTTAATTTCTAAATTTTGACTTTCGGCCAGATTTTTTGGTGAAATACTCCTGGATGCGTTGACTTGAAGAGTTGTGGTTTCTAAACTGGTTACATTATCAGGTATCAGGTATCAGAATGGGGGTAGGCTTAATAGCGGCACGTTATCCAAACATACGGTAAAATTGTGCCTAGCCTTTTTTTTATCCAAGATTTCATCATTTACCTAAGAAACCTGAAAACCCTATAAAAGGAAGAAATAAATTCAATCTATATAAGATGGCATAAAGCCTTTCCACTAGGGATTATTTTTTTTATTTATTTATTATTGATGTCTTTGACTGGGTTGTCATACAGACCATAAGTATTAACGTGATCTTAAATTAGGTTATAAAGTTGACTTAAAATTAGGTTACATCACGAATCAAACATTTAAATTTTTCTTTGGATACAGTGAAGTCAAACAAATAAGAAACATCATTAAACACTTGGCAGCATCGTTGTAGTGGATGGTTTTGGCCGAACACTGTTCTGCTTCTTGGTAGCCAGAAAAGAGTCTGGTAACGAAGTTGTCGAGCTGGAGCGTGTAGGTTCAAAGAGCAAAGCAGTTGCGGACAATCGATAGCATTCGTAATAATATCATAGACGAAGATTCGTTGTAGATAAATTCTCCTTTGACTCAGCGACGTCAATGATAATAGACCACATCTATCGGAGTACGGTGGCAATCGAACGGGATCTCGCCAAGGCAGGTGACGCAATGCGAAACGGAGAAATCTTTTCTGGACTCTCTCAATTCTTTCTATGTGAACGGCATGATACGGTGTCCATGGTGCGGCGTATTCCAAGACACTGCGTACGAGCGAGCAGAACACAGTCTTTAGAGCATAAGGGTCTTTGAAACTCGAAGTATTTCGGCGAAGGAATCCGAACAAAGCGAAAGCCTTTGCTGTTGTTGTTGCCATATGCTGAGCGAAAGAGAGCTTTTGATCGAATGTAACTCCAAGATCCTTTATCAAGGTTGTTCTTTCTAATGTAGAGTCACGGAACGAGTAGTCGAAGGCAACTGAAGTTCTGGTTCTGAAAAAGCTTATACATTTACACTTATCGGCATTCACTTTCATTCCATTTGTTTCACACCAGAACAATAACCTTTCTATATCCTCTTGAAGCGCTGCGCAATCCACAATTGAGCCAATTACTCTGTAGAATTTCAGGTCATCAGCATACAGAAGCTTTGACGACTTAAGACAGGTTGCCAAGTCATTTACAAAAAGCACAAAGATAAGCGGGCCTAAATGACTTCCTTGTGGGACTCCAGACGGCATGTTGAACACCGAGGAATGTGTTCCACGGATGTTTATGAATCCTTGGCGATTTATCAGGTACGAGTGCAGCCATCTGGTTGCCCATGTAGGAAAACCATAGCGCTCTAGTTTCATCACAGCAATGCTGTGGGGTACTGTGTCGAAGGCTTTGGCGAAGTCAATGTATACTGAATCCACTTGCAGTTTTTTATCAGTTGCGGTGTGTAATTCGTTAACATAGCACATCAGGTTTGTCATAGTCGATCTTTTCTTAACGAAACCGTGCTGGAATTCGGTGATTATCGGAATAGAAGCAGAATAAAACCTATCATATATCAACACTTCAAGAACTTTGGAAAAGCAGCAAAGAATTGATATTGGTCGGTAGATCTCAACACGGTGAGCGTTTCCAGACTTATGAATTGGAGATATTGCAGCCATTTTCCAAAGGCTTGGAAAAACACATTCAGAAATCGATCGGTTGAATATCATACTGAGCGGTGTGGCAAGAGAAGCAGCGAGTTTTGTTGCCAACGACGATGGAATACCATCCGGACCGGGCCCTTTCGACGGGTCTAGGTTACTTAAAACATTGAAAATCTCTAGGGCAGTTAAATGAGGCTGTGGCAGTCTAATGTCATAGTTTGGTAGAGTATCAAAGTAGATATCAGCACAGTTTGGAGATTGAAAACTATAAACGCTACTAAAAAACTCGGCATACAAATCAGCGGACTCTTTAACGGTTTCCGACGTACGGTCACGAAACGATACAGACGACGGTACGGTGTTGGTGAGACGGCGACTTTTGACATATTTCCAGAATGCAGAGGGATCTTGTTTTACGTTACGTTCAATTTTTAAGATGTATAGTTCAAAGGCAGTATTACGAAGAGCTTCATAGTCAGCTTCTAGTCTCGATAAGTAAGCTTTGGTTTGATCCGTCTTATCTTGGAAGTAACGTTTTCGAGCTTTACGAACCAAATTACGGCTTCTTCTTAGTTCGGAGTTCCACCAAGGGAGCTTATAAGGCTGATGACGGTTAAATCTTCTAGGTGGCGTGTGTTGGCGTAATGTATCCCAGAGTCGTTCGTAGAATGTCGATACTGCTTCATCGACAGTTAACCTTCCTAGGCCGTTCGGGTCAATATGACCCGAAGCGAACTTTAAAATCGTCATAACTCTTTTGAAAAAAAATCGGAAAAATATGAAATTTGGAACATATTACTAAAACCACGAGATACATAACCTGTAGAAAAAGCAACTTCCTGTGACCACCGGAAATGCCACAACTGGCAAGCCGAAAAAAAAAGTTACACAAAAGCCGTTCGGGTCAATATGACCCGAGAGTTTGCGCGCGTTCCCCTGATGATATATATTAACCGATTTTCATGATTTTACATTCATTAGTTAGGAAATTTATTCTAGTTTCTGAATGTATAAAATTTCAGTTGATGTAACTTATCCGAACGTCTGGATTCTGCTCCGAATGGAAAAAAACCCCGAAAATAATGTCTTCTCAGAATTCCCATATCTTCTAATTGCTTTGACGTATTGAAATTATTTAATAAGTTTTGAAATTGTGAAAAATAAATCTTTTTAAACATATAGAGAAATCGATGGTCATATGGAATTTTTGGTCGCTAGCGTGGAATTTCTGAAAAAAAGCTTCTTTTTATGAACTTTTGCTTTGCAGTGTTGTATCTCATTCTAAACTGAACCGATTTCCAAAATTCAAATTTTAGTTTTATTTTGATAATATGATAATCATTTTCACTGAATACACTTAGTATCTCAAATATTACTGTTGTTCGTAATACGACAATGAAAACAAGAAAAAAATCGTGATTTTCGAACACGTCTGTTATGATGCGCACATTTCTCATTTTGTTATCGTGATTTCTTAAGACTTTTCATCAAACCTGCCCATTTTTTATATACCCACTGATAGATTTTAATCTCTACAATCGATTGATATGCTGTTTATGTGGTTTTTCAAAAATTTGTAGCAACGTTTTCCGAATTTACTAAAAGATATCGGAATTCGTCCAGATTTTCAAAAGTTTTGTAGCAAGCAAGCACAACCCCCCGGGAGAGCGTAAATCGAACAAAATCCATGGCTCTCCCAGTCGTGCTCTCGAAATCTGCCGTCCTATGGCAGACTGAAGGAATCGCCCGCATGGTTACGTAGGGTGGTTTGTGCTGATACGTATGAATATTTTTACGTACCTAATTCATAGCTAAGTCATTGTCTTCATCATTTTGATTGTTCTTCAGCTTTTCAAAGTTACAGAGACCTAGTTCAGAATTTATTTTATCTTAAATGCATAGAGTGGTTTCAAAACGACACTTAATTTAAATTATTTCGGAAGCGCGTGGATATTGTTATATTATATGAAAAACAATCACAACCAATATTACAACGATTTAAATCTTTAAGTTTATAATACTATAAATATCGAGTTCTAATTTACATGTGAAATATAAGACAAAATATGCATAAAAGTAATTTAAATCATAATTTGAACTCTTCGTGGTGTTATGAGAATTAAAAGAAGCTTTGAATGAATTAGTGATTGCCATATCAATTCAAAAAAAGTCGTGTTTAAAAAGGTTAAGACATTATGTTCCAGAAAATTGTCATCGACATCTTTCGTTCCAGTGATATTTTTTGAAAAAGACATTCTTCATTTACATAAGTGTGATTTTTATGATTTTACTCATGTTTTCTTCAAAAAGATTCATAATTTTAACTTATTATCAGGATTAAAAAAAAAAATTAAAAAAAACTCCAAATAAATTATAAATAATTTATGATTAAAACTTCAGAAATAGTTTGATGGATTCATAATGATGTGCTTCGAATTGTGAGATCTAAACTTGTTTTTCGGATTTTATTTTTTTAATTTTTGAATTTCCAAATATGAACTTTGCAATTCAAATTAACATTTTTCTAAGAGTTCAGAATTGGAATTTATAATGAATAAATTAATAATTAAAAACTAAGATAAAAGAATTGCTTATTCTTAATTTCAAATTCATAACCCAACAAAAATCAGAATTCAAATTTAAATTTGATAGTTTCGATTTTAGTATCATAAATATGAAACTTACAATTTTGTAGTACGAGTTTTCAATCGTGAGTTTGTTTTATTTTTTAAATAAGGGTTTAAAAAAGAATTGAAAATTGTGGACTTTTTATTCAAAATTCACCACTGGAAGCTTAGTATTGTGAACAATTTTATAATTTCGATTTAAGAGTTTTGAATTCAGAAAAAATAAATTGTGAACATAGAAAAATGAATCATGAATATTGAATTATTTATTCTTAAATTTTATTCTTCATTCGGATTTGAAGTTCAGATTTGTAATCTGAAATATAAACAGCAAATCTTATTTTAATACGTATTGTTTTGAAATAATTCAAAAATTAACATCGAAATCATTCACACTTGTGTAAAAGTCTTATGTATGTATGTAAATTTTATGTTACAGAATTCTAAAAACATTTCTGAACTAGGTCTCTGTAACTCTGAAAAGCTGAAAAACAATCAAAATGATGAACACAATGACTTAGCTATGAATTAGGTACGTAAAAATATTCATACGTATCATCACAAACCACCCTACGTAACCATGCGGGCGATTCATTCAGTCTGCCATAGGACGGCAGATTTCGAGAGCACGACTGGGAGAGCCATGGATTTTGTTCGATTTACGCTCTCCCGGGGGGTTGTGCTTGATTGCTACAAAACTTTTGAAAATCTGGACGAATTCCGATATCTTTTAGTAAATTCGAAAAACGTTGCTACAAATTTTTGAAAAACCACATAAACAGCATATCAATCGATTGTAGAGATTAAAATCTATCATTGGGTATATACAAAATGGGCAGGTTTGATGAAAAGTTTTAAGAAATCACGATAACAAAATGAGAAATGTGCGCATCATAACAGACGGGTTCGAAAATCACGATTTTTTTCTTGTTTTCATTGTCGTATTACGAACAACAGTAATATTTGAGATACTAAGTGTATTCAGTGAAAATGATTATCATATTATCAAAATAAAACTAAAATTTAAATTTTGGAAATCGGTCCAATTTTGAATGAGATACAGCGTTGCTAAGAAAAAATGTTACCTCTTTTGAAAAGTGAGAATTTTTTTTTCCGGTAATTCCAAGATCGCGACCAAACCTCCCATGGGACCCTAAAATTTTTATATATGTTTGAAAAGATTTATTTTTCACAATTTCAAAACATATAAAAAATTTTTTTTACACCAACCTATACTGCAGATATAAGAATTTTAAAATGATGTCTTTTTTCTGTTCAAAGCGTTCTATAGGTCATCTGCTAAGTCAAATCGATTTAAATTTTATATATTTAAAATCTTGAATAAATTACCTAAACAATGAATCTAAATTCATAAATATCGGTCAAGATATGTGACCAGTGGAACGAAATCAATTTACTAGTCAAAACCAGCGAAAAATAATTTGATCAAAATTTTGCGAACGGCCTAGGAAGGTTAAGTTCATAAAAGCTGATTGCCAGTCAATCTCTCCTATTGCTTCTTCAACACGCTCGATGTCACAATTCCCAAAGTTCAAATTATGTCCGAGAGCGCTGCTGGCGTCCATACGCTCGTCGCAAGTATATTCGAGAAGTAAAACAGAAGGATGGTGATGTCGGTCAGTTTTTAAAATTGGATTCGGCGGGTGTACTATTTCAGCTTTTTCGGGTCTGTTGACAAAGATTAGATCCAGCATTCTACCACTAGTATTAACGAGTGAGCACATTTGCGACAACCCAGAGGCTATTGTCGATTCGATGACAGCGAGCTCCTGCTCAGTAGAAGCATTCACTGGCAGAAACCCATTTGAATCCTCGTCAAAATTCCATTGCAAATTTGGCAAGTTGTAATCTCCAGCTACAGCATTATTAGCATTAAAGCTCTTTTCTACATTCGGTAAGGAATGATAGAATGTTTTTTAAGTTTAATTTTTTAAACTCAGATTCGCTTAAAGCGTAAGATCCCAGAGTACGAAAACGTAATCTGGCAAATGAGGGACAGTTACATATAAGATGGAAGGGATCTTCCACATCTGATTCACAACTACCACATACTGGAGATTCAGCACGCTGAATGTTGTGCATGTGATAGTTGAGTTTACAATGACCGGAGAGTGCTCTGATCAAGATGCTGCAATGAGATTTATTTAAAGTTAATAAGTAACTCGATATGATTGGAGATGGTTTTTCTAAAAATAATAAAACTCTTCCCAGTATCGTTCATGCTGGTTAGAGGACCAAGTTTGAATTTGGTTTCTGAACCAACATGGTGATATTGGGACAGCCGGCTCTGGTCCGTAAAATTCCTTTTCCGACCCAGCTCTAGCGAGTTCGTCGGCGCATTCGTTTCTAAAAATTCCCTTATGTCCGGGTACCCATAGAAGTTTTAATCCATTGCCTTCAGCAAGTTCTTCGATTGCTTTCCGGCATGCGATTACCAGTTTTGATCTAGAACTGGAAGCACTGAGTGATTTGATAGCTGCTTGGCTATCTGAACAGAAATAAATTGTTCTGAACATAATCTTCTCTTACATGGGCCTCCCGCAGGGTTCATGTTTGAGTCCACTTTTGTACAACTTTTACGTAAGTGATATCGACAGTTGTCTCTCTGAAGGCTGCACTTTAAGACAATTTGCAGATGACAGCGTAGTATCTGTAACAGGAAATTCTGAGGCACATCTGTACAGGCCTTTACAAGATACTTTAGACAGATTGTCTGCCTGGGCTTTGGGGCTTGGGATTGAGTTCTCTCCACAGAAAACTGAGATGGTTGTTTTCTCTAAGAAACATAGACCTGCTCAACCTAAGCTTCAACTCCTAGGCAGAGCGATCACTCAATCGAGGTGTTTCAAGTATCTTGGGGTTTGGTTTGATTCCAAGTGTACCTGGAGAGCCCACATTGAGTATCTGAAAGGAAAATGCCAGAAAAGGATAAATTTTCTCCGATCAATTACCGGCACCTGGTGGGGAGCCCACCCTGAAGATCTTATCAAATTGTACCGAACAACTATTCTCTCAGTGATAGAGTATGGCAGTTTCTGTTTCCAATCAGCTGCCAAAACACACCTCATTAAACTCGAGCGTATCCAATATCGTTGTCTCCGAATAGCGCTGGGTTGTATGCCCTCAACACACACCATGAGTCTCGAGGTTTTGGCAGGCGTACTCCCACTAAGAGATAGGTTTTATTCATTATCTCTCCGGTTCCTCATCAGGTGTGAGGTCATGAACCCATTGGTGATTGCAAATTTTGAAAAGCTAATAGAGCAAAATTTTCAAACAAGATATATTACTATATATCGTGAATTCATGTCTATGCAGGTTAATCCTTCATCGTTCTCTCCCGTTCGTGTTTTTCACCCTGATTACGACACTTCTTCTGTTCAGTTTGATTTGTCCATGCAGCTTGAAACCCGCAGGATTCCGGAACACCATCGTTCTCTTATTGTTCCTAGGATTTTTGAAGCAAAGTATGGACACGTCAATGCTGAAAAAATGTACTTTACTGATGGTTCTCTAATTGACGAATGCTCTGGGTTTGGCGTTTTCAACCAAAGTACTAGCGCTTCCTACAAACTTCAGTATCCATGCTCAGTGTATATCGCTGAGTTAGCAGCTATACATTGGGCACTTGACAGTATAGCAGCTCGACCTATTGGACACTACATCATTGTTACAGATAGCCTTAGCTCTGTTCAGGCTATTCGCTCATTAAGGCTCGGAAAATACTCGCCGTACTTCCTTGAGAAAATCCGGGAATCACTGAGTACTTTATCTAGACTCTTCTTTTCCATCACCTTTGTTTGGGTGCCGTCGCATTGCTCAATAGTGGGCAACGAGAAGGCCGACTCGTTAGCAAAGGTGGGTGCAGTTGAAGGTGTTATTTATCAGCGTCAAATCGCCTTCAGCGAATTTTACTTTTTGGTCCGTAAAAATGCACTCGTCAACTGGCAGCGCAAATGGAACGAGGATGAGATGGGTCGGTGGCTTCACTCGATTATCCCAAGGGTAAGCCTTAAACCATGGTTCAATAGATTGGACCTGAGTCGTGATTTTATTAAAACATTTTCCCGTCTCATGTCCAATCATTGTGCTTTGGACGCGTCACTCTATCGTGTGAATCTCGCTAGCAGCAATTTGTGTCGTTGTGGCCAGGGTTACCATGACATCGAGCATATTGTTTGGTCGTGTGAGGACCATCTTATCGCCAGAGCGAATTTGATTGATTCCCTTCGGGCCCGAGGTAAACCACCTAATGTTCCAGTAAGGGATGTGTTGGCTGTGGTAGACCTAGACTATATGTTCGAATTATACCTTTTTCTTAAATCTATCGATCTCCGCGTTTAAGTATCCCTTTCTTCTTTTTCCTTTTTCTTTTTTGTCTATCGTAGTTTTGAATAATGAACGATGAACTCAATACTTGAATCCTTAAAAAAGAAAAATAGACAACATTGTGAAAAAAGCCATGTGAAAAAAGCTATGTTAATTAAAACAATGGTCTCCCGGCTCCGTTAAACTAATTTGTTTGAGCCGTTTCAAATAAACGAATTGTAAAAAAAAAAAAAATAATCTTCTTTTGAAGTGCAATTTGCACTCCATACATAATAGCATATAGCTCAGCCTGAAAGATTGTACAATATTTTCCTAGAGGTTGAGCATATTCTATGTTCAACTCGTGACAGTAAATTCCTGCACCTGCTCGGCCGTTTGATAATGAACCGTCAGTATAGAATACAATATGAGAGGACATTTGGTCCTCTACGAAACCTGATAACCATTCTTGAGGAGAAGGAAATTTGACTTTAAACCCCATGTAGGGAAAACTACTCGAGAGTGTTAAATCGTTTGGCGCTAGATTAAACTTGTTTAATCTAACTAATTCAGGCCACACATTTGTATGACTCGATGATCTTTCGATATTTCCTGACATCCAGAGACCAACTGCCTGTAGACGAAAAGCACAGGAGCAGGCTTCCTGTTTTAGGAACAAGTGTAGAGGTTTTATAGAAAACAGAGCCTCTAGTGCTGCAGTAGGAGTTGTAGTGAACGATCCGGACATCCCAAAAAAAAAAACAATTTAAACTATCATTTTAAATACTTTTATATTTTTTAGCAACTGATTTAAATAAAAATGGCGCACCGAAAGGATTTTACAAAAAGGAGACGTTTTTTTTCTCAACTTTTCCCATTCCCATTCAATTTTCCCATAGAAATCTAAAAAATCAAATTTACTTATGTAAACGTTACCTAAAATTCTGCAAAAAATCATGGATGAAAACCTAAACGAAGCTTTTAAGATCCCAGAATTTGAGAAGTTCAAAAATAGCCCCTAATCGACTCAGTCTACTGGTGGCACTTGTATTTAAGAAGCAATTTGACATAAAAATTCAATCAATAGTTAATTTCTAAATATTGACTTTCGGCCAGATTTTTTTGGTGAAATACTCCTGGATGCGATGACTTGAAGAGTTGTGGTTTCTAAACTGGTTACATTAAGAATCGAACCAGACACCCACATAAATTAATGTTAGCTATCGAGTTTGTTTCTTCCTGTCAAAAAAAATTTCAATTGAGGATGAAATGTTGAAAAAAATTACAGCTCTGTTTAATATAGCGAAAATTAGATGTTCAGATTTTTATTTGTCCAAATCATCAAATTGTATGAAAAAAATATATAACGTGGGTTTTGTTTAAATAATTTTACCTGGCATGTGAACAACACAATCAGATCATTTTTCTCGCATAGTTATAAGTTGTAAAAGAAGGGGAGTGGGATAGTTTGCTATAAAAAATGCTTACCGTTGTTATATCTTCTTTATCAATACTTACGAATTAAGGATGACAAAAGCATTAGCACTGATTGGAATTGAAAATAAAAAAACAATTTTTAATCATAACATTTTTTTGTTTTATTTTTCCTGTTGTATTTTAGCTTAGTTTCGTTATGATGCAGGTATCAGAACAAAAACAAATCATAAAAAAATACAACAGGCAAATAACAAGTAGGTATTAATGAAAAATCCTTCCATCTGAGACTCCTGTTAATAGCATTTGCAACACCCTGATCAGGGCTTTCAAAGTACAACTAGCAGCGAAACAAGTGGCAGCGAAAAAAGAACTATCGCAATTCGTTTAATTATAACAACTGAACCCATGCCCTATGGAAAGCTTTGAAGGGTGCAAAGTACAAAAAGGTAGAAGAGCGTAGTAACTAAAACCAACTGAACAAAAAGTTGTTCACACAACGCAACTAATAGAAGGACTGCCGAAGTTATTCCCACTAACAAGAGATCAAACAAATGCATTCGCTACTCTTTGCCGATGCCGGGAGCAAGGCGTTGAAAAGTTGTGTTTAATTTTATAAATGGAATTTCAAGGCATATTTACGAGCGTTGAACAGAAGTCCTTTTCAGGTGCACTGCTTTAAACTCAATTGGGAGCAGTTAAACCGTAATCGAGATACCAACTCATTCAATAAATATCAAGCTGGTAGTAGAAACACATAACTCGACGAGGTGAAACTCGCAATTGAAATATAATGTTTCGAGGAAGTGTTGTTGCTTGCTCGCCTTCTTGCCAGATGAATGATTCAATTTCGAGCTTTCATTATACAACGACGACGAGGACGACGATGAGCCATACATTCATCGCCATACGTGTGTGCAACGATAATTCCTGCAATTTGCCACCTCTCACCCATTATTCATCCTGAACAAGGGTGGTCTGCCGCCATGATTAACCGCTGCCGCTGCTGTTGCTCCAACATTGAGGCACCACATCATGCCCGCCATGTCTGCCAGGCGCCTTGCAAGAAAGTTTCCTTCTAACCCGCTGAGAAAGCTATCCATTTGGGGTAGTTAAATCCGGTCCATCTTGTGAGCCAACCAACACAAAACATTCATAAGCAATATGTGTGCATGAGGGTGACTGAGATGAAGATGTTAAACTTTTTTCAAAACAATCATACAAGGCAACAAAATTCACAAATTTTTGCGGAGGAGGGGGGAGAATTAAAGGTCTAATTTTAAATAATATGTGGGTGCTTATTTCAAATATGCAAATAGTTTTTTTCTATTAGCTCTTGTTTCCTTCTATCAGCTCTTGTTGACGTGTACATTAAGAAAAAAATAAAAATAAAAAGCGATTTTTCACTTTTTCCATACATCAATTGTTGCAAATTTGTAACTTTATGAAACGAAGGGGTAAAATCTTCAATATCAAATACTTAAGGATAATCTTGAATGATGAAATGAATCTTATCTCTTCAAATTTCCAAAAATTAAAGAATTTAATGTTTTTTAAGCGTTGTATTTCTGAAACCAAAATATCTAGGCAAGGTCTGAATCTGACGGAAAATAAAAAGATTCAAAATCTGTTTTAAGTTCATTAGTTCATATGTCCTCTAAGTTCGAATTTAATCACAACTGATCAGTTCTGAAATATCAACACGCCATACCACCAAAACAAATGGTGCAAGAAAAAATAGTCTCTAAAAATGCTGTTTCCTTGTGCCATACGACCCCAAAAAGTGCGATTTTACAGACTAAGAATCCTGTATTTTTTTTTTTTTTATTCTTTTTTATAGAAATTTAACCCATTAAGGTAAGCTTGCCAGCTACTTCGGGACACAGCCGAAAAAAGCAGGACATTTTAGAAGCTCTTAAAAAAGCTTGATTGTATAGCATACTAATATTTAAGTATACCATTAGCCAAAGTTGTTCGAAGAAAGTACACTACACTTAGTTTTTCTTACATGACTTCTATTCAACACATTTTTTGCGATATGCACTATCATTTTACATGTTTTTTACGAATTACAGGTTATTTGAGAAAAAAATATTTCGAGTCGTACATGAAATCGTGTAAAAAACCTTTTTGTAATTTGAATAAAAATTTGTTTGTTTGGAAATTTGTAAAAAAAAATTGATTTGTTAAAATAAATCTTACTTAAGTTCAAATAAAATAATCTTCATCTACTTGCATTCTCGATCCCAATTCAAGTTTAAGTTTGAAATTTCAAGAGCCAAAACTGCAATGATTACCAAGTAACACACAAAATTCAGATTGGTTTTATAATTTTTGAACGCTAGTTTATAAAGGACGTATAATATCGATATTATTGGTTTAAAAATCATTCAATAATAACCTTTTAACAACTAGTTTCTAGGACATCTACACGCCCATTATAAATCCAACTTATATAACAACATTAAACTTTTGAGATTTGATTTTTATTAGGCACTTTGAGTGTCCTATAAAACATTTTTATTTTTGAACAGATAAAGGATTTGAAAATGTTTAATTATACCTTCCTATGAACCTTTTCAGATTTATCAAAGCCCTTTCAAACCAATTCCTAGTATTCGTGTTCTTATACGGTCATTACAAGTGGCTTAGGTTTTAAACATGCAAATAAATAACTTTTTGTGGCGTCCATAAACCGTTTATAAGGAACTAAAACTTCTATACGCTGTAAAAGTTTTATAAAAGTTATTCGGTCGAATAATTGGCTTACAACAGTCAGTCGTCTCTCAATCGACCATAATGTCAACAATGGAAGGTTTTCTGTGGAAAAATCTGTAATTTCGCATCATCGGGGAACAATAAAGGGCGAAATTCATCTTTCCAATCACCAGGAACGTCATGCAGCATAATTTATTATCTGATAAGAGTGCGTAATGTTGTGAAGGAATCTCAGGTGTAAGTGAAGTATTTTGGTTGTTCTCGGTCGCAGATTTGTTTTATTTTTTCGCGAAATTAATCGAAAGATGATCCTAAAATTTTAAAGTGTGCTATAAGAAAAACATATATTTTTCAACTCAATAAAAAAAAATTATAAATGATTTAAAAATTTGTCTTTTAATTATCCGCCAAACATATTCAAATCTAAAAGGTTTTATAAATGCTTCAAAGAAACTCATTAAGCCTGACTCAGTTTTGAAGGAAAGACTTACAGAATGTTATATAACTTTGTCGGTTTATAGAATACAATTCAAGCTTCCTTTTCAAATTTCACATACGTTTATAAGACAAAAAGGTTATTTAAAAGAAAAATAGTTTTATTAGCAGTTTTCAGAAAGCAAAATCGTTTTTTAAGAGTTCAATAACGACTTATATTAATTTCATATATTAGCGCCATTTGTTAGACAAATAATGGTGAATATATAATAGACATCTTTCTATTTTAGAGATTAACCCTTATCCTCTAACCCACGCATTATAAATTTGGATATCCTTATTGCTGAGATAATGTTTTAAAATTTATTTACAAACCAAAAAATGATTCAATAGTTGAAAGCAATATTTATTCGATCTATTTAATCGGTTTTTTATTGTTTAAAAGAACGATTTACAGCAGACCCACAATTTTTCCCAAATTTTCTCATACCTATTTGCGGTAAATTTGAAAGCGCAAGTAAATAAATAGCAGGTATTGAGCATTCCGGCTTAGAAAATAGCATTGAATCACCTAAAGAATTAAGATATCCTTTGTGCTTTGTTTTTTTTTCATTTTTGATTTGAATAAGATTCAATTGTTTTGTAAATTATTATTGAAAACCCAATTCCGGAGCAGAATTATTTGTAGATGAAAATAATATAATAAATAGGTTTTATAAGCGAAATTCACACAGAACTCTGAAAGATGATTTGGATTGGCAAGGTTTTATTATTTGCTCTGCAGAACCTACTGCAGAAGGGCCTTTTTGTGCTACTAAGCGTTGTATTGCAGTTTTATAGATCCTTACATAACCGGACGAGGTTTTATAGCTTTAATTTATAGTTGGTATGGAGTCCCTTATAAAACCTAAATTGTTACTTGGGTATATTAATAGATTTTTTACTGGATATTAGAAACACGTTCCTTTATCCGCAAATGAATTCCTGAAATAAATTCCTGTGAATGTTGTTTTTTTCTAAAATAAAAACTTGTTGACTTTGATAACAAATTTGAAATTTTGAAATTTAAATAACAATCAAAATTATACGTATGCGATCTCTTGCAATTTGTAATCTGAATTTTGAATGTTAATTCTGTATCTGAATTCAGAACCTGGTCTGATCAGGTTGAAATGATTTTGGGATCAGTTTCAATACGATCTCTGTAATGTTAAAAAAATGAATTTGGAATTCAGATTTCAGATCAATATTTAGATACGAGCCAAGAATTTAAACTTGTTTAAGAGCCCTCAATCATCAATCTAGTATTTCATATTTGATGGCTTGGGTTTTTAATCTTCATTCATTATTTCATTTTTATATTTTTAATCTCAATAAAAAAATGTATTTCCAATGATGAATTTTATTCAAAATTTTCAATTCTAGATCGCTATTTTGAAGTGTGAATTTGCAAAAGAATTAAGTTTATGAACTTCGATCTGAATATGAAACAAAAACTCAGGATGATTTCTAAAGCTATGATCATTTAGAGTCCGGGCACTTCATTCCGACTATAATAACATTCCTAAAGTTTGGATAAACAAAATTTTGGCGGCGTTGTGTTGCTAATGACAAGGACTACCTTGCCTATTTTTGAGATGTCTGGATATGGTAAAAATATTTTTGCACAATCACCTCGGAAATCTTTTTTTTTCGACTTGAAAACTCATGAACTGTTACTTATCCTGAAATATATTTGGTCAAATCGATCAGAAGTATAAGTAGAATGCTCTGAATGCAATAAAATTAATCACGTTTTTCGATCAAACGAATAGTTTTAAAAAACAAGCGTTTGTAGTTGCCTGGATTTCAGATGATCATAGCTGTAATATTGTGTTTTTTTTTGCATAATTAATGCATATGAGTTACAAAAAATACAAAAAATTTCAATTCTATTTTCCAATAATGATGCGAACTGAAAATCAAGAATCCTAATCCAGATACAAAGTGCAAGACATGAAAACAGAAATACAATTTAGATTTTGATAATAGGGAAGCAGAACCCTGAAATGAGTTTAAGCTGTTAAAGTTTGGTAATCAGAAAGAAATTTCTATCATCAAGTGAGAAAATTTGGAAATCTGCAGCAGAATTCTTCAAACCTTCATTGGTTGAATGTGCTCTAAGAACGCTAAACTGAATGAGAATCTTACTGTAATTCTAAAAACATATAAATTATTCAGACTTTTTTATATTAACAATGAAAAATGCTGCTTATTTTGAGGAAAAAACGTATTTGAAAGATTTTCTATTTTGAGCAAATGAATCCAAATTAAGATTAAAGTTTGTTTTTTTTTCAGTGTAAGTCAGTGAACTTGGTAAAAAAATTCCAAAAAAAAGCGGGACATTTTGAGGAAAAAGCGGGACAGCGGGACATTCAACAAAAAAGCGGGACATGCTTTTTGCGGGACGGATGGCAACCCTACATTAAGGTAATTCTCCTTCGCCTAAGAATCCTGTAAAATTTAATAAGTTGTAAACAGAAATGATCTGTCAAAAATCGCTGAAAACTCAATTTCATCAAATGAAATATGTCGTTAAATATTTTTTTGCCTTTTTTTTAATGGCAAGTTGGTTTATAGGAGTTCAAATGTTAACATTATTTTGGTGGCTCCAGAGAGTTAGATTTTTAAAATTTAGAAGATCGTGCTGGAGAATGCTGACAACCCAAGTAACAATTTTAGCTTTATTATAATCAGCAAAATATCGTTTGGACTATCGCATTAATCTTCATAAAAAGCCAAAGCGCATTTTATAACATCATCTGGACTCTAATAAAGCCAGGCTATTTGGCCCTACCCTAGAAACGTCATCAAGACATATAAATGTTGGTCATCAATGTTGGTCACCAAAGCTTTTAAAAAGCTATTATAAAACATGTTAGAAATTTTTGTTTTTTTCGGTTCTGTCAGTTCTCGGAGTTTTTTTTTATTTTTTCCAGCAACCATAATGGTTGATGAATGATGATTGCATTATTCAGATATGTTCTGGTAAAATTAATAGCTAAAAAAAACCAATGTTTTAACCATATATTGAGCTTCTTTTCTACTGCCAGTCAAGATTTTAGGTAAAATGTATATGAAACAGTATCTTAAAATAAATGCGCCTCGTCAAATCTGATGGTCAATCATGATGGAATTGATGGAAAAAGGCCTGAAAAAATATTATCCAATGCTTGCATTGTGAATCCATCAACATGGCGTCATTTTGTGCCCTTCGATTTTGCAACCAACATGGCGTGAGTCAATTCATAGTTTTATTATGGTTTAATGATGACCCCAAAAAAAGCTACGATTTGACGTTTCTCTCGCAAGCCAACCAATTACACGCTAAGGTTGAGTTCCTCATTTCTGAGTTGTTAATCATTAGTACAATAAATGAGGACAGACTTTTTGAATGAAAAGGGATTGGTTTTGAATGACCCGTGGAATAAATCATGAGTTGAAGTCAAATTTCGTTGTCTGACGCCATCTTGAAATCCAAGATGGCGGCTTCCGCTGAACTTTAAAATGGTGTAAATGACTTGAAATCGCATGAAACCCCAACAAAATGGGTATCGGGTGAAAGGGCTAAACGAGTAGAAGTTGAATTTCGCTATCAGACGCCATCTTGAAATCCAAAATGGCGGCATCCGCTCAACTTTTAATGCTTAATGCTGACAAAAAGTCGCATTAAACCACCACTATACGGGTATTTGGTGAAAGGGCTAAACTAGAAGTCGATTTTTTTCTTTCCGACGCCATCTTGAAATCCAAGATGGCAGCTTCCACTGAATTTGAAATACTGTTAATCAATGAAAATCGCTTGAACACAACTTTTTTCACGTAACACTACATTTAAATTACTATTTTAAGACAATTTAGATCATTTTAAATCACTTTTATTATTTTTCCATTATGTTTCTAATGCATTTAGCACTTTTCTTGTTTTGTTTATAGTTTTTGTTTTTTTTTTTGCCATTTATGTAATTCTATTATTCCTATCATGCTTTTATGTTTAAATTGTATTGGTCTTATTCTTGCGAAAACTATAAGGTTATGTTGTTTCTGTTAACCGTCTGATTTGGCACATGTGCCAAATTCGATGTTGCCAAAATCGAATGTTGCCAAAAACGAACGGGGTCTGTATTGTGGTGGTTTTTGTGGGATTTTCAGTCACTTACAGATTTTCAGAGAAACGCGAAAACAGATATTTGACTTCTATCATTCAGCCTTAGCACCCAATACAATATATTTGGAAGTTTCATGCTATTTTCATTCATTTACAGTATTTTTAAGTTCAGCTGAAGCCACTATCTTGGATTTCACGATAGCGTCAGAATGCAAAAATAAACTTTTCATAGCTTATCCCAATTGACAAACACCCATATTTTGGAGGTTTCATGCGATATTCAATGATTTAAAGCATTTTAAAAGTTTATAGAAAGCTGCCATCTTGGATTTCAAGATGGCGTAAGATAGCAATATTCGACTTCTACTTGTTAAGCCCTTCCACCCAATACCACCTGGGTTTCATGTCATTTTAAGTCATTTACTACATTTTAAAGTTTACTGGAAGCCGCCATCTTGGATTTCAAGATGGCGTCTGATAGCGAAATTCAACTTCTACCGGTTGATTTCTTTCAACTTATACCCCTATAATATAGGTTTTATGCGATTTTCAGTCATTTACAGTATTTTCAAGTTGAGTGGTAGCCGCCATCTTGGATTTAAGATGGCGACGGGCAACGAAATTTGACTTCTACTCTTATTCTACTCTCTTATTTCTTTCACCTAATAACCATATTGTGAAGGTTTCACGATATTTTCAGTAATTTACAGCTTTGAAAATAAAAGCGGAAGCCGCCATCTTGAATTAATGATGGCGTCGAGCAACAATTTTTTTTGGGCCAATTCACTCAATACTCATATTGTAAAGATATTCATATCACTTTCGGTGATTTCAAGTTTTCAAAGATGTATTTTTTTAATTTTAACTCAAAACCAACACGCATAACTTACCAAAAATGTGTAAAAATGGGAGTTCCAATTCAAATATGTGCTATCTAATCTGAGCGTGTCCTTTTTTGACATCTTGATCGAGAACTGTCACTAAGTTTTATGGCGGTTTAATAATCATGCACTGAGTGCTATTATAGAACATGCAAAAGAAAGCTTGGAGCAAACTTCTAGGTTTGTGTTTTATTATAGTTTAAAAAAAAGCATTCACAACTCTTTCAAAATAACTAAAACAGCATGTTTAATAAAAGTTTTATTAGCGTTTTCAAAACCATCTGAAAACATATGGTCGTAAAAAAATTATAAGCATTCTGCATGACCATAATAAAACCGCCATAAAACGAGCTGCACACAAAAATGCCATAATTAAACCATGATAAAACTTCCTAATGCTAGTTGGCATAATCTGTGTTACTTGGGAAGTATCGTTTCATACTTTGATTATAGTTTATTCCAGTTTTTTCTTGGATACATCCGGGCTTGCTTATAAATTCAATAAAGAATTCGAGAAAAGTCAAATGTTACAAGGATGTCTAGATATTATAATTATTATTATTTTTATTAAGTTTTATTCATCGAACATATTAGTTTGAATGAATTAAAAGGATCTATACTAAACAATTAGATAACACGAAACGATGAAGACTGGCGTACTTATAAAAACACCCCTTGGAATTATTCACATTAACCCTTTAATGCATGACTTTTTTTAAATGAGAATTGCAGTTATTGATTCAGTGGAATAATAACATTTTAATTTGAATAACACAAATCAACAGGTTTTAAGTCGTTCTTTTGAGTATTATAAAAGTTATGGCCCATCAAAGTTGAAAAATATTTTTTTAAAATCTTAGTTAATTTCAATACGAATTTGCAAATTTCTTCCAAACCTTGTCGATTGGGTGCAGGAAGGTGTTTGTGATTGATTGAGATTAAAAAATGTGATAGAATTTGCGTATCTGAAGAAATATCAGCAATTTTCTAAAAACTACTTTTTTCGAAAAAATAAATAAATTTGAATTTTGCATTTTTTCCGCATACTTTGTTCGATATCTCACGGAAACATTGAAATACCGTAACAAAAATACCATGGGCTAATTCCTTTTAATCTCTAGAACATTTTTTGTCCAAACACCTTTCAAAAATATCCACGCGTTTCCGAGATATTTGGATTTAGATTAGTGTTGTTTTAAAACAACACTATGCATTAAAGGGTTAAATATTTGCCAAAATCAAATAACAAACTCAAATTCCTTATTGCAAAGTTTTATTTTTTGGGCGCAAAATCGACTTTTTAGAGTTACAAAAAAAACATTACAATTTAATAAATATGAACTTAGTTACGATTTTAACGCTGCTGATGTGATTCAATGTTAAATTTAAATATCTAACATGTAATTTTCATTCACTTTCCTCTTGTTTGTTTTGGAATTATGCCTAGATTTTATTCGCATTTGCCCTATTTTTTTCAGATATTTCAAAAAATCTCCCAGAATTACCCGGGCTATGCGGATACGTGTGGTAGAAAATATGGTATGTTTATGTTTGAGGATCATTTTAACAACTATTTTGAAAGTATCTTGCTCAAAGTCGACCTTCAATAAATTCGTTATCGAATTAGCAATTTCTAATTTCTTAGCACTTTTTTCATATGTTTAGTCCCAGATTTCACTGGAATCCATTCTCTTTTCGATAAACGGCATGGAAGCGAAAAGTGATCTGATGTCCTTTCAGAAAGTTGTAAGATTTTGAAAATTATCCGATTTTTCAATGGAGCGCGCTTGAACACTTGAAATCTTAGATAGACGGGAGACCCATACTTCAAGATAATCTTGTTGAAAATAGTCAACTTTCAAACATGAGGGACATTTAGATGAAAGCAATAGAAAGAAACAAATAATTGCTTTTGTGTTTTCCTAGAAACTCGACAGAATATCAACCATACCTATATATAGCCGAATTTTAGAAATGGTCAACATTCGGTATTTGGCCGTTGGACGAAAACCACTATTTAGTACATCTTTAGTTGAAAACATTTTATAGGTTTACGCACTGATTGTTTCAATAAATCTTAGATCCGAAAAAGAGTAATCTGCAAAAAGTGAATTTATTCAACTATCTGACATCTTTGCGCCTCAAAAATGTGATGGCACGCAATTGGCTAGGGTATCAAAAAAATTGACTGTATGTTTTAAAGGGTTGATTGATTGCGATAGCATCAGATTTTCTTACAAGATAAAAACACACTCTTTCTTACATCGATATCAAAAATTGACTGTATTCATACTGCAACTACCCTACGGAAAATCTTCTTCGGTTCCAATCTTAGCCGACAGTTTTGACGCGCATTGCTAGCCTTTAATGCTAGCAGCATGGTGATGATTATACTGGGCCCTTTTGCTGCTTAGGGTGGTTCACAGCGACCCGTTCGTGCCAGAACATTTGTAATTCGTCTCAATTTAAGTGATGAACATGAAAATATCATTGGATATTAAATCCTGAAATTACTCAAGTTAATTTTTCCACTAAAGCGAGGTTTCGAACTTAAGAAAAGCGACAGCACCGAAGCGTTTCACGAACATATAAATACTGTTTTGAAACGCCGGCTCTATCACTTTATTCAGCCAAAAGTGTTATACGAAAGAAAATTTGCAGTAAGAAAGTGTTAAATATCTGATTTTCCCTACACCGACCGGTGCGTGTACGAGAAAAGTGTGCTGTGATCTTCGAAATTTCAAACTCCACCACTCACGAGTGAACTCGCTCTGAGAGCAAGTTCACTGGTGTTGGGAAAAAGTGGTAGAAATTTTGACAATTTGAAAATTTTACCATGCAAAAATGTTTTTTTTTTGTAAGATTTGGCAAATAAAGATGATAAACCGGGCCAATCCTGACTTTTTTCAATAAAATCCGGGCTACTGGGCCCTACCAGACTTTACAAAACTTTTGTATTAAATATTCGGGCAAACCTGGATAAAATCGGACAAACGGATAACCTTATTCTAAGCCATTGAAAAAAATTAACTCAAAAATATACTATCTTTTATTTACAAAAATTGAATGTTGATTAATGTAAACGTGTTAATGGCGGCACATTTTTTTTCTATAGCTTTCATTATGGTTCGGGCATATACAAAAAATAATTGTAGAAATGGTTCTTTAGGTTGTCTTCTAAAATGATGACTACCGGTGTATTTCTAATTCCTAGCACAAAATCATCGTTTATCATTTTCACTTCTGAATTTTCTTGTTGCAATCAAAGAAATGCAAATTTTTCGCACAAAATTTTACAAATGTATTTTAATAAGTATGAAAAAAGGATTCGCATGCAACTCGAATTTTGGAACTTGGTCCATCCCACCCTGAGATAATCGGATTTAAATTTTAAGTTCGATGTTTGGAAAATGTCCCAACTTTGAGCTAAATTCAAGTCATATAAAGTCAATATTAGACCCATTCCAGCGTGACGTCACAACGTTTGCATAACAATTTTTTGGTATATTGTATGTAAGTTTTTCAGGTCATATCGCACATTGTTAAAAATTGTACATTATAAGGTCAAAATTTAATTCTCTACAATTTAAAACCAAAAGTATTTGTATAGAATAAATAGTTAACAAAATATAAGCAAAAGGAATCGTGACGTCACAACGCGCCTCTTTTTCCACTTTTCAGTTTTTTTTACAACGCCGCATTTTTCTTCTATTCTATATGATCAAATTTTGAAAATTTCAGGAAAGTATCGATTCATTACAACCAACATATCGCTGTTTTTGATTTTTTTAAATTTTGATTTCAATTCATTTTAGAGCGATTCAGTTTCGTGACGTCACAACACACCATTTTTTTTAAGCAGGGTTTTGCAAAGCGTTGTGACGTCACGAAATTTTATGGTTAGCTTCATGAAATAAATCAAAATGTAATCTTAAAATGAATGCTTAATTTACTTAAAATGCTTAAAAACTTTATAAATAATGTGATTTGGTGATGAAATCGATCCATTTATTCCCAAAAATTAAAAGGAATTAAATCTCAAAGGCCCATATAAGCAGATAAGGTTTGCAACACTGTTAACATCAATTTCATTCGAAGTTTTTTTGTGCGATCATGTGAATATTATTAAGGACAAAACTAAAACTAGAAAATATTTATTCGTAAAAGCAATGAAATGTGTTTCAATGCACAATGAGCCTAAAATTTGTATGGAATTATGAGAAATTGGGTTTGGAAAGACATGAAAACCAAGTTATGCACCAATTTCTGAAGTCCCTATCGGCTGATTTGTTTTAATTATAGTCATTCACAAAACTTTCATTATGACAAATAGTTTATCTCAAGATCCCATTTCAAAAATGGTTTAGTTAAAAAGGTTTTTGAGTTTCAAAAATTAGCTTCTGAAGGGTCAATACAAAAAATACCTAATTTTGAAAGTTATAGCTGTTTTCTGATAACTCTAATCGAAACGCGTTCCTCAGATGAAATATTGTCATAATCAAAGCTTTAAAATACTCAAATTAAAAGAAAAATTGGTTGATAAAGATCTGAATTATTGACGAAAAATGTTTTTTTTTATCATGCTGAACAAAATCTACATAATTCCAACAAACTTCAGGTGCGTTGCGCAACCCCTTTCCTTAGAATAATCTGGCCCAAATTTTGCAGACCTTGTGCTAGTACATATTTGAATTTATTTAATTTTGTAATTCAGTTCAAAGTTTCTTTTGTGAGATTTTATGTGAACACGGGGTTCGATTTGGATTTTCTAGTGACATTCTTTGAGGTGGAAATTTCAATAAGGGCAGTTTTTTTTTATTAAAAATAATTTAATTAATTTTATTTATTAATTTTCTATGAAATGGATTATGAATTTTTTCAACAAAAAAAGTTAATCTTTTAAGTTTACCATGTTCAAATAATTTTTTGAATCTCATTACATTTATTTCATGGAACTTATTTTGTTTGAACATAATGCCAGAAAGAAATAGAAGCTACTAGCGGTGTTTTTCATTCTAACATAGATATATGAAGAACTTGATCTTTGCAAAATTTTTATTCAAATCACAGATAACTACCTGCTTAATGATTCACAAATATTCTTTTACAAAATCGATGAGGATTACATTTGTTTGATAGTTTATTTATTCTTGAAGCAAGCGTTTTTAAGCGCTGTTTTATATGTTTTATTAGAAATGTTTGAAAACAACTGAGTTAATGCAAAAAAACAAATTTAGTTTCTTTAAAAACTTGATAATAGAATTCGATTATTGAAGCACATTGTTGTGTTGAACTTGTATTGAAGAAATACTATCATAGTGTAGAAGTAAAAAGTCTTGAACGTTTTCGAAAAAAAGTAAATAAATTTTCGTGACGTCACAACGCATTCTTTACCCGGGTGCAACTCACAACCTGCTATACAGATTTTCAATCTAAAAATTGCATTAAAATCCACTCAAAAAGTTTGAAGAGACCTCGAATTTTCGACAATATATGAAATTTCAGTAAATCATAGATTTGATAACAGTAGAATTTTCGTGACGTCACAACGCTTAAAAATAGATAGCTTTATCATCGATTCTAGAGCGTAAACTTGCAGTGACTGTTATTTATCTTATACTAGCTGATTTAACCCGGCCTTGCTCGGGTTCACAAAAGATATTAATCAAAATGAGTCGTTTGATTTTTCGAAATATTGGAAGCTTTATATTCATCATTTTAAGAAATTGGGCCCATGTTTGGCCACGTAAGTTTTGTAAGTCTTTTAAAAGTTTTTATTGAGATTATTCACTGTGTTTGTCGATTTAATTTTTTTAGAAAAAGCTTATAGTTTTAAAGATTATGAATTGAATTTCAAAATAATTTCCTTCTTCTCTATCACAAAAAACTTTAATCTCTTTTGGAGACTATCCCACTTTTCAAGATGGATGATCTCCCTGTAAAATGGTTTATTTAAGTTTTATTTAATTAAAAATTTCTAAAAACACTTCCGAACCTTGTTGAACCATTTTTAAGACTCATTTGGCATGTTTCCAATTGTATGTTTGCTTTTTTCGCTTTTTTAATTTAAAACTGTTTTTCTTAAATGTTGAAAGTTGCACTAAAAGTTTCTTGGAGTTATCGAGAAGAAATTATCTCTGAACCGAAATAACCATTTGAATGTTATGAAAATGGTCTTATTTGAGTTCCATTAATTTTTTTGAAGAGTTATCAATGTTAAAATTCTTTGAAATCATTTGTTTGAACTCGCTGTACCAAACGGTTTTTTTCAAAATTGGATGGTAGAATTGAACACATTGATTACCAAAAATAAATCAAAAAGTATAAATAAATTGGCCAATGAAATAGGATTGTATAAAACTAAAAACCTCAGATTGTATTATCTAATCAATTTTCTAATCCCCCATTTAGATTCTCCGGCGTCTATCAAAGCGTTGAAATTGCAGCCTTCAACATATATGTAACTCTGAATCTAATGATTTTTTCTTTCTCTATAAGGAATCCTAAAAATTTGAAAATGGTTGGTTAAAAGCTGGAGTTTATGAAAATCGGTTCATTAGTTTTTCAGCATTCAGTCCAAATAGTTATTCAGCTGAAAAAGCCAATTCACTGTTGACTGTTCAGTTCACTGTATATCCTTGTAAACTCTCAAAGCCCCCAAGCGGGGCGGTAGGCAGCACATTGAAAATCACTACAATTTTAGTCAATATATTCTTTACAGGATAGTTGTATTTTTCAATACAAAATGTAGGCTCATTATTGCATCCAAATATCTCGTACCGGTACCACGTGTTTTGAACAGTAGAAGGAAAAAACACCCGCCAAAATTTTACCTTTCAAATTTTTGATGCTCAGCAAGCTTTGATTTGCTTTCCAGTCCACGTGAACTCTTGATGTCCCAGAATATTCGATGTCATATAAAAAAAATCATTTTATTTTGTCAATTTGAGCGTTTTTGACTACTAATTTGAATTGTTGATATATTTTACCTTTGCAAAAACTATTTCATAAAATTATTAAAAACTCTAGCTAGCAAAGTCTGCCATATTAAAATACTTTTCAATGGATACAGATTTTTTATTTTGAAATAGTTACAATTTTTTTCATGAAATGCATAACTGCTTGTCTTGTTTGAAAAAAAGAAGCTTAGGAATAATAAAAACAAAAAATCAAAGAAGAACTTCATTTCAAGATCTGAAGCAATTTTGGAAACAGTAACCTCTCAAAAGGTTCTAACGAGATCCAGAACCAAGCAAATAAAAATGGACAGTAATAAAGCAAGATCAAAGTCGTATTCGAACATCTTCGGTCGATCGTAGCTGGTTGAAATATAAAAAGTGATCTAATTCTGTTATTATTTTAAAACTAAGCAAAGGACACTGTAACATGAAAATGAATTGGATAACGAAAGCATTACTAGTTGTAAAAGTGTTAATGTAGTTTATATACTATAGTTTATCAATATATATTTTTTAACTTTAAAAAAAATTATTCTAATTTTCTGGATGATTTAATACGCAAAAATTTCTTCTTCCATACAAAATTTCATACAAAATTGAAACGTGTTGCGCAAACTCAGGAATCAACCAAATAAATCATCTAAAATTTTACACTGATGCATGGTGGTCCAGAAGGCATCGAAAAAACATATAAGATCCAAAATTTTACAGCAGTCTCATGTACATATTAAATAAGTTGATACCTTTTGACGTATTACCCGAGTTTTTTTCAATTTTACCCAAAAATGATATTGTAGCCTCCTTTTTAGGAGGGACGAGCTTCTTACTTCGTAGGAACAAAAACTTCTCAATGCCATTTTTATAGTCGATCTGTCCAGTATTTAGTTTCCGAGTCTACATAATCACATGGATTTTCATTATTTCAGGCTTACCTAGTTAAAGAAGATTAAGAAGGTACCCAACATGTTCCTTTTAATTCAAACACCATTAATTTAAATTACGATCAAGTAAGATGTCGATACCTTTTAGCTTCCTTAATGATCGTAGAAGATTTGAAAAACCACTTACATTATTGTTATCTATTTGTTTTCGTGTGCTTTGTATGAAAGTACAACCACTTGAACTGAAAGTTAGATGATTATGAGACTTCAGAAAATTGAAATATGTACCTTCATACAGCTAATCGATTAATTTGTTGTTATGTCAACAAAAAAATAGTTTTTATTTGTTTGAACAACTAATGAAATTTTTATTAGAGAGTTTACACAAAAATGTCAAATTCCTTGCTCTCTGGAGCCACCGTAAGAGAAAAAATCAATTAAAATATCCTCTATGTAAATTGTACTGTTTTCTTATGGTGTAGTTAACGTTTTGTAAATTATTTTTTCTGTACTCTAGTGAGTACAATGAAAAAAAAATGTGCTGAAAAAGGCGATTTTTTGTTCAGTTCTAGTTTTAAAAGCACAATTTTTTTCCAACCACGTTAAATTCTGCATAAGCTTTTAGATTTTAAGACATCTCATGGAAATAGTCTCAAAAATATCGGTCACTCTAATTTTCAAATGCTGGAACACTGTGTGGGCTTCAATGTAACTAGTTTAGCATCGCTGAGAGCGACCGCAGATTACACAGAGCATCTCCACTGCAGAATGAGGTCTCTCCACCCCTTCTGACCCTTATTTCAGGGTATTCGAGGAAGTGCAACAGACAGAGAGAGAGAGAGCAGAGGCAACGAACCGAATCGTCCGCAAGCTGTTGGGTTGGGTGCCCACCAGATGCTTCTTAAGATTCCCGTAGAATCCCGGATGCGAGGGGGAATTGGTGCTCGACAATTATAACCCGGCACCACATCTATAATCTTTTACGATTACAGGGAATTATGGGACTAGCATTGAGATGACTTTACACCTCGTTACCGGGATCCTTCTTCCTTGTAACTAGGCTTTGCGGGATGCTCGGATGCTTAAAGATGATGATTGGATTTCCGCAACCAAGAACCGCTAATCCCAACCTGGTGACATTGTGCCAGGTGATTGTAGGATTCTGCGACTGCATTCCGTAAACTGTTGGGTTGCAATTTCAATTATGGTTTTGTTTTATTTTTAATTCTATTGGTGATTAAACAAATAGCTGTTTAAAGTCTTTTTCTCAATGGTTTGTTGTTTTTTAATAGTTGTTTTTGAATAAGTTCCAAGTTGAAAAATATAGTTTCTTTAACAAGAATGTACATTTAGAAGCTTCCAACACCAAAATTTTAATCTGAACCTCAACTATTCAACGGATTCCTAAATTGCTGTAATTTGCCTCAACCGAAGAGGTAGAAAATTAAACTATTCACACAGTCCCGAACTCTGATGTCGATAAACACATCTACCTCCGTACATAATGGTGTTCCTGTTGGGGCAACTTAATCATCATAATTCAGTCGGCCGCATTCGATTACACGTGTAACCGTTCAGCAAAGCCCATAATTCTTCGTAAGCCGCCCGTCAATCGTCGGGTAGCACTTCAACCAACAGAGCTGATGATCGGTTTGACAGCAACTTTGAAAGGATAACTAGTCAGTGTTCACATCGCAGTTCATTTAGTGACAACGGTTACCATCATCTGTAGCAAATTATTTAAAAATCAAACTGTTTGCTTCCATTTCGCTCTCTGGAGCCACCATGTAAGACTACTAGAGATTTTGTTTAAATCGATGTCTTTCCAAATGTGGTTTAAATCTGAATCCAATTCTAGAATTAAAACACAATTCTTCTGGACTGAAATTGACAACGGAAAACATTGGTAACCCTAATGCACACTTTTATGTTAGAAAACATGCAACCAACTGGCTATGGCCACATTGGAATCGGGAATTGTTTTCCGTCAATTAGCGATAATTGGTGCCAAACTGGCAGTATTTGGCACAAAATTTAGACTTCGGGTTGTCTTCCACTAATCGGGGCAAATCTGCTCAACACTCCTGTTAGCTGTCCATCATGGTTCAGAAATTAGTCAACTTGTTTTGCTATGGTAAAACAGTGGTAAAATGTTGTTCCTAAATAAAAAGTTTTACTTATAGAAACTTATTTTAGCTGAGTCACTCGAACTGAAAGATAAATGAGTATGAGACTTCAGAAAATAGAAATATGTACCTACATACAGCTAATCGATTTATTCTGTCGAGATGTGATCAACAAAATAGTTTTTATTTGTTTGAATAACTGATAAAACTACTATTATAGAGTAAATACAAAAATGTAAAATTCCTTGCTCTCTGGAGCCACCGTAAGCGAAAAAATCAATTGAGGCCCTTGGAGCCAAAGGGGTATAAGTGCATAAAAGCTTATTTCGAGAAAACACGCTTTAAAGTTGTTGTGTTTGGCAATTTTTCATATATTTTTCAAAAGTTTGTGTTTTTCTTTCGAATATAAAAGTATGTAAATATATTATAAAAATCTGAAAAAATCAGACAATATAGTTTGAAATATGAAAAATCGTTTGGCATCATTAACTCAAAATCGACCATTTTGTCACTTATATTCCTTTGGCTCTGAGGGCCTCAATTAATATATCCTCTATGTTAAAGGTGTCCACGATGAAATTGCCACACACAAAATTGATTCGCAAAACTCGAGTTTTCATTCGATTGCCATCAAATTTCCAGGGATTGAAAAATAAATTTTAAACTTCATTTTACCATTTTACTCGTATTTTTTTACAGCCCATAAGCAAATGCCCGCACCTTGGCCTTAACCCCATAAGATTCATTCAATCTGGAAACTATATTCACTATTTCGGAATTCCTGATCCTAATGGGCACTCATTCCAGACTTAAAATCTCTAGGTTTTAAGACGACTGAGCCAACAAAAGGACAAAAAACAAACCCAAAACAACAAACGGTAACAACAATCGGAAATTGCTTTTTAAAAAAATAGATCTTACTTACACATTTACTGGAAAATAATATATCCATTTACAAATGAACATTACAAAAATGAATGACAAATTTTGAAATTAGAGGAATTGATAACATTCATATGTAATTTCTCCCAGCGTCACGCCTTTACTGTTTCAAAATATCAAAGGAATAATGGATTAGTGTTTTTATTGAATCTGACAAAGCCTAAGACAATCCAATCACGCACCCAGCCAGAAAGATTGATTGATATAAATGAGGACATAATATTTGCATTTCGATCTGATTGATCTGTCCAATTTTGATACCTCATCAATTGGCAAATTGCAGACATTCGCCACAATCTGGCCACTATCAATACATACAACCAAGTGTAGACATACCGCATAAGGTACGAAAACACACACACACACACCGCATGAATTGATTCGAATCTAAACACTTACGGTGGTATCGATAATTCAGGCGCCATAATTAAACAATTAGCATACGCTGCGAACAAAGTGTGGCTGCCTACCTCAAAGGATAGTTCACTTCCGAGGTCAACCGCATTCAATGAAATGATTTTGGCATGGGTCAGATTTACCGGAATTCCTTGGAAGCGATTAGCCTGCGGTTTGTTGTCTCTGCGGAGGACCAATTTTCGATAGCGCGTTTACCCGCGTTGACCGGTCGATTGGGTATGGTGGTTACTGCAAAATGGGGTTTTGCAGAGAAAAGCAAATCAGAGCTTTTGTATACCTACATTAAAATACTGTACATTTTTGATAGTATGTTGAAAGGATGGGGTGAGCGATATTAAGCAATTATTTACAGTAATAGACAAACAGATTCCGGCTCCCCAGGAAACCAAGATGAGGATGTGGCATGAGTATGAGCAACAGTATATGAACGTGGAATGAAGTTTCCCAGACAACCATTTGGTGGGTATATCAAATTTGCAACACAAATATACGTGCAAATATACGTGTAAACATATCGTATATAATGCAGCAAAACCAGTATATACGTATCATTTTGGAGGCCATATAGGAACATTAGCACACATATTCTTGTTTTGTCGTAATAAAATCATGCAATGTTTGTAGAAAAATGTACTTACATAATTAAACAAGCACCCGCAAATTGCATCCGTGGGAGACCTAAAGTATATCAAAAATATGGTCATACGCTTATGATCTTCGATTTGTCATGCTCTTTGACGAAGAAAAGGAATTTTTGATGAAACATCAACAAGTCACACAAACGCAACCAATTCGCAAATCATAGATTGTGGGGAATCGTGAGCCACATTTTGTGGGGTATTTTGGGCCACGTATATTTTTAATGTTTTTATACACCTTCAGAACTTAAAACACGTTTTTCCTATCTGCAAAGTTTTCTTATGCCAAATAAAAAGTTGTAAAAAATACTTTGTCCATTTATTCCAATACGATAGAGACAAACATAAATCCTATATAGGGAATTTTGCCAAAACGTTCGCAAGCCAGGAATAAGGAACTATTCTGCTAAACATAAAATTTGACATTTCTAATCAAAATTTTATGAACGACTAAAATGATTTAAGAGCAACAATAGAGTAACAATCTTCACTCAAAAACCTCGAAATCTCATGCCAGGACCACAATTCTACATCAGTTTTTCAAAAAAAAATCTCACTTGTTGATAATTATTGAGTCCCAAATATTGAATTCCAAAAAAGTTTGACTAAGCTTACCAGATTGTCCGAATTTCAACCAGATTTATCACTCTATTTGCAAAATTAAACAAAAATTTCAATTGAGTCCTTAGAGTTATGTATCTTGCGTTCAATTTTTTTTTCAAACAAATTTCGTCAAAATAAACATAAACAATGTTTTGGTAGCCTTCAATATGGTTCTGAATCGGCCGATGTGTTTCGATGAAATTAAAAAAGTACGTGTTCCCCATCTTGTTTTTAATGGGATAGTTCTCAAATTTGCCTGCATTTTGGTCGGATTTAAGGGAAAATTTTGAAACAATATGCCCTGATTTCGCAAGGTTTTAAGAAAAAATTGGCTGGATTTGCTCACTTTGGAAACTTGTGAAAAAATATCTAATAAATATCCAGTTTATTGTTCTTAATTATGAGTTTGAATCAGTATCAATATTTAAACTTCAAGACAAAAACTTTAGAAAAATGTGAAACAAAGTTCAATTACGAATAAATAATAAATTCATTTTAAAAACCACAAATTCAGAATCAAATAAGAAATTTCTGGTTAAGGGTTCAGACCCAAATTTCGCTTTTTGGTTTTACATTTATAGGATTTTTAATCTGGAATTAAGAATCAGGTTTCGAATTATGGTTTAAAATGCAAAATTCAGACTTGGAACAAACATTCAAGATTCGCGTTTTATTTAGCTCAAATTTATTTTTTTTTAACTTATATTAAAATATCAATGTTAGAATTTTTTTAGGATTCAAATTGAAGGAATCTTTTAAATTAAAAATTAAATTGAAGTTTTAAATTCAATCAAAGTCAGTTTAGAAACACAAACCTGCTGAAAATCATACATAAAAAATCAGATCTAGATTCATTTTAAAGAATTTGTTATTTGAAAATCTACATTTTAATTTTGAAAACTTCAATCACAGTATTGAAATTATGAAATATAAAATAATAAATGATAATTTTTGACTTTTTTTATCCTCAGGTAAAAATTCAGCTGGAAATTTTATTAATGTTATTTACATTTATTGCAAATTCTTCAAAATCAAAGGTCTAAACCAAAATCTAAATTTTAATCGAGTTTACAAGAGAAGAAAATAAACCTTATTTTAACCGTAGCCCTAGTTTTTTTTTAACTATTTTGAACTATTTTCATAATAAAATGGTTATGCTTGTGGTTCAAAAGAATAAGCTTGCTCATTCAAATAAGTAAAAAATCTTCTAAATGAAGCATTCAAAAATGCTTCTACATCATTGTATCACTCGCAACTTTTATTAACAATGCAGTTAGCACACCAGTCATTCAAAAACTTTTCTGGAACAACTGTGTTCTAGGGCTAGAAATCACGGACATCAGCTCAGAGGCAACTGACTTACCAACTGAGCTGTATCACATGTCTTCTTATTTTTGAAAACTTTATGAAAAAAAAGCAACTCCTAGAAATTATTTTCAATAATAAATAACTTCAAATGTACAATATAATTAACCTGAATAACTCGTAATTAGTACATATACATTTTTTCACTCGTGCATTGTGCATGCATTTTTCAAGAAAAAATGATTAAGGAAAAAAATTTCCATCAAAACCCCCTCCATGAGCCGGTTCTTCCTACGGCCCTGTTGTGAAGTCAATGGATTCGCAGAGTTGATTGTAATAGGCCATCATGCGATTTATTGGCCTGGAAGTGGAAATGATGTCCAACCGAATCTACGAAGGGCATATAGTAGAAATTGCTTTTGAACTGATTCTATTCTTTCTTCGTGTGAAATTGAATATAGGGACCAAACAACGCTGCAATATTCCTGTAAAGACCTTACATAGGCAATATATAATGTTTTTATTGTATATGGGTCTTGAAAATTAAAGCAAAAGCGCTTAATAAAGTCCAGCATGTTATTTGCTCTATGGATGATAGTATTGTAATTGTCTGTGAAGGTAAATTTGGAGTCTAAGACTCGTTCACATTTCTCTGATCTGCTAATGTAATTGTAATCTTTCTGCTAAAAGATATTGAATTGCATTTTTTTTTACATTGAGCTTCAGAAGGCTTTTTTTGCACCACAGGAAGAAAATGTGAATTTCATTCTGGAATATTCTGATGTCTTCTTCATTGTCTTTCATTTCATGTCGTCGGCATAAATGAGCATTTTGAGGTTTTTGAGAATAAAAGAAATGTCGTTTACATAAAGTATGAAAAGTAGGGGTCCTAAATGAGATCCTTTCGGAAATCCTGAAGTGACTTGAATAAGGAGTGATTTCTTTCCATTGAAATTTATTATTTGTTGGCGATTCGTTAGGTATGATTCAAGCCATTTCAGGAGCTCAGATTTTATTATAATTTTTTGTAATTTTAAAAGAAGCATTGGTAACTTTGCGATCAAATGCCTTACAAAAGTCTGTATAAAGAGCTTCCACATGGTTGCCATTATCCATTGTATTCAATGAAAAGTCTATAAATTCAATTAAATAAGTTGAGGTTGAACGGCCTTTGAAAAAGCTGTTTTGCCTATCAGTTATTCGGTTCTTAATTTGGGAAAATAATTTTTCGTTTATAATTACTTCAAAAAGCTTAAGAATGCAAGAGATAATGGCTATTTCGCGATAATTTCGAATGTCAGACTTTCGACCAGATTTGAATATAGGCGCTAAAAATGAGCTTTTCCAATTTTTTTTCCTGATTCCAATGACATATTGAAATGCCAAAACAAAGGAGGTGTCAGTACCATTACCGATTTCCTTCATGAATAGGAATTCCTTCTGGTCCTGGATATTTCGAAGCGTCTAGATTTTTTAGTAGTTCATGTGAGTCTCGGTCACGGCATACATAGTACTCTTTCTATGGGCTGGTGGTGTTAGCATTTTTAAGATGCTAGCCATTATATCCTTGAAAGATGTACGCTTTAGTCTTTAGTAGAATTTAGATCTCTTCAAAGAAGCATGAAGTTTCACTGAGATCCTATATGTGTGTGTTCGATTAATGCTAATGTCCCTTGAGAATTCTGGCTAAAATGAAAAATAATCGCGATCACGATCTTCTTCATTAAATGTCATATAAATTTCTTGATTTTTTTTTTTGTTTCGATTATAGTCGTTTTACCATCTTTATGGCATTCGCGACTTTATCAACGTTACAGTTGGCGGATCGTTATTGAAAAACTTATCCGGTACAACTGTGTTCGATGTTTACTCTTGGGCTCGAACTCGCGGACATCGGCTCAGGAGACAACAGACTTGCCAACTAAGCTATATCACAAGCCCCAAAAATTTCTTGAAAGAAAATTTGCAAAAAGTTGCAAATTTGCTGCGAGTTATCACCGACATGTTCGGCAAGGTGCATTTTTGACGGAAAATTCCCAGTTTTCAACTTTGGTTTCACGTAGTTGAAAAAATTCTTGGACAAGTCTTTATTTCAAAATTAGTTTAAGCATTGTATTCTTTAAGTGCATTGCTAATGGCCAAGTTCAGTTGATCGCATGAGTTCAAATACGATGCTAAATTTTCATTAGTATTGTACTTTTTGTAAAATTTATGTGCTTTTTGTTTCCGATTCTTTAAGTTCATGATTTGTCTGCTGAACCAGACCGGGTACTTAGAGTTTCGGTGACGTCTTCTTTTCTTCAATGGTGTTTCTTGTGAGATAATTTCAAATAAAATTTTGGTAAAGACGTCAGCAGCAGTTTCGACATTTCCTTCATTCCTCAAAATGTCTTGCCAATTGACACTGTTTAATCTATTCTTAATGTTTTCATAATTTGCAGATTGGTATTCAAAGATTTCTACATATTCGCAGTCGTTGGGTCTATGATGATCATGTAAAAATATGGAATATTCAATCGCCGTATGAAAAGCCTTTTCATAAATGTTTGTTAGTAAAAAGTCCAAATAGCAATTTTGCTGGTTTTTATGTGATTAATTTGATTAAATCCCAAATTAGCAATTTTGTCAAAAATGAACTGCAAAGTTTCATTGTCCCCAACGACTGGGAGTAATATGCTTTCATTTTCAGAGTCCTCGATGAAGTCAGCGTGGCGTTGATTGAAATCTCCATAGATATGAATTTTGACCTCAGCAGATAGATGGGATATTACCTCTTTTGCAGTGATGAGGAATTTATCATAAGTGTTTTATTAGCATGGTCTGGTGGCAAATACACTGAGGCAAACACGTGTGTTTCACCTGCTAGGTGTGCCTTCACCCAAACCTGTTCAAATTCATTGAATTTTTGGGTTGGAATTATTTCAGAATTAAAGTATATAATGTTTATCTTATGTCAACTAAAGAAAATTATGAAGAATAGTCAGGTATTTCTGTATTGTTTATCTTATGTCAACTAAAGATCATTATTAGTTCAACCACGGATCCAGGAGGTTCAAGATGCTACAATAGTACGTTGTAAGAGACTTAAAAGGCACGAAGAAGGCACAAAAGTACTATAAACGGGATTTACCTAGTCACAAAAAGTGCATTTGAATGCATTCTTCCTGGCTTTCTGGCTTTCTGATTGGGATGGTGCTGTTTTAACTCCAACCGTCGAACGAACAGCATCATCCAGAGAGAGCCGGTAGCGCCTTAGGTAGAGAGCGAGCCAGCAATGGGATGTATCAACACCACCTGAGGAGTGCAGCAGTAGGCATTGCTCGTCGTATATCAAGAAGAAGTTAAGTGCATTTGTGTAAATAGTTCCCAAGAGAGAAATAAACAATGAAGCATCATTAAATCGAGTTCTCTTTTGCTTAGATCCTGCTCTTGCTCCGAATCCACAATCAAACGGCTCGTTCCAGTGCCCTCCTAAGAAAGAGTTTGTGATCACTGCGACAGTCGGTGATCGTCGCGGCTTTCGCCTACAGTAAGTCCGAAGACTTGCCTTCACTGGTGAGCCAACCACCAGGGGTTGACTAGAAGAGGCTCGCTTCCGCAGGGGAAGTGAGTCCCACCGGTGTTAGTTTTGCCAGGCGCCACATTTAGAGTCCACTTATCGTTGTTCATGGCCAAACACCCTATTATTTTTATTTTTATTTACATAGTATTCCGTCTTACGACATAACTTGACGAACATAATTCCTAAAATTCACCCGGTTCATAGCAACCGTTCTCCAATTTCTCGGGCACCCCACGTTCGCCAGATCACGCTCCCCTTGGTCTAACCACCTCGCTCGTTGCGCCCCCGCTCGTCTTGTTCCTACCGGATTCGTAGCGAACACCTGTTTTGCAGGACAGTTGTCCGGCATTCTTGCAACGTGTCCAGCCCAGCGTATCCGGCCAGCCTTCACCACCTTCTGGATAGTGGATAGTCACGCGAGTTCGTGGTTCATCCTTCGCCTCCACACTCCGTTCTCCTGTACGCCGCCAAATATGGTTCTTAACACTCGTCGCTCGAATACTCCGAGTGTACGCAGGTCCTCCTCCAATACCCATGTCTCGTGCCCGTAGAGAACAACCGGTATAATAAGCGTCATATACAGGTTACACTTCGTGCGAGGGCTAAGTCTTCTCGACCGCAGTTGCTTGTGGAGTCCATAGTAGGCACGACTTCCGCTGATAATTCGCCTCCGGATCTCACGGCTGGTGTCATTGTCTGCGGTCACCAGTGAGCCGAGATAGACAAAGTCTTCGACTATCTCCAGCTCGTCGCCGTCAATCGTGACCTTACTGGACAAGCGGGCTCGGTCGGTCTCGGATCCGCAGGCCAGCATGTTCTTCGTCTAAGACGTATTTATCATCAACCCAATCCTTCCTGCTTCGCGTTTCAGTTTACGGTAGATCTACCCTATAAAAGGAGTTTTCCGTAAATGTTAGCGAACCAAGTTTTTGAAATTATTCGATCATACACAACTCTCTTTTTTATTTCCTCGCCGGAAATTGCATTAAAACAACAACATGAATTATCAACTTATTGTTCGACCGCGAATGATTGTCAGGTTATGTATTGGCTTTTCGGTCTTATCAGGTCAATTATAACACTTTTTATATGTGCTTCATCCAACGTTTCGAATTATATCAATTCTCTATCAAGGAATTGATTGCTTCGAACTGGAGCACATGTTTGACTTCAATAAAGCCACCGTCCTAGACAGTAGAAACAGATGGGAGAGCAATCTCGTACGGCGGAGTGTTTCACTCTCTCGCAAACACTCACAAGCACTCATGGACGCCGGGTTCTGACAACCCAAACAATAATAACAAACAGTGAGTCGAGTGATACAAGTTTTGCCGCGGACGTGTTCCAAAACGACGGAGTAGGCGCCGACGCCGTTGCCGATACCAGAATATTGGGCACGTAGGTCACACGCAAGCTTTCCTCCTCACTTGCGTCATGAAATGAGAATTCAAATTCAAAATTTATAGCCAGAATTCCGACGATTGATGAACGCTTTAGGAATGTATCTACTTTGGACAATAACACGAATGTCCGAGTAAGTAATTAATGTAGATAATAATTATGAAAAAAAACTGTTTTATGCTCCTGTATTTAAATTAAGTTCCTTGATAAAGAATTAATACTATTCGAAACGTTGGATGAAGCACATTTAAAAAGTGTTATAATTGACCTGATAAGACCGAAAAGTCAATTCATGACCTAAAAACATTAATTATGAAATCACAGTTTTTGGTCAACTCATAAACTTTGCATGTTATTTGGTCAGTTTGGCCCACAATTGCCCACTATTTTTCAAATTCCAAAAAAATACTTCTATTAAATAGTCAGAACTCGGGAAAATAGTTCACTAAAAATTTAAAAAATATGCCAGATAAAACGTAAGAAATGTAGAAAACCATATCATAATTTAGCTATTTCTGAAGCAAACTGTGAACATGCATATCAGAACTGCTCTGCAAAAGTAACTGTGCGAACAATCCTATTGGTACCGCCATATATTGCAAACAATATTGCAGTTGCTGCCATCATCAGGAAAGAGCATCATCATCATCGACAACACCAACAACTAAACCCCATCAGCAACAGCTTCACTCGATTTACCTCCTCGTCTGGCTGGACTCCGATTCAACCAAGACGACAGCCGGCAGCGATGAAGGTTTGATCGGTTAATTAAGTTTTCATCCAGAATGGAAGCAAATTAACGAAGGTTTTTCACGGACGAGTGACGTCGATCTTCTCTGCACCTTGCCGTTTGGTATTTTGGGAAAAATAAATCGTTAACATACTCCCCTTTTTTGAAACGACTATCGTCGTCTTCGTTAGGATTTGCATTGCCGAATTGAGCCAAATTGCACTGCAAGACAGAAAAACAGCACCTTTTGGCTGTGCGGCAAAAGTGGCGCTAATTTTTCATTTATGACAATTTCAATTTACCGAATTCGTGAGAATCTCTGAGGTGCCAAGTGAGGTATAATTTAAATGTCAGTCAAATCATTTATCATTAGGAGCCAACAATGAAGGTTCGTATTTTCGGAAATCGAGGGTGCTTTCGAAGGTTTATGAAGTTTTGGGGTAGCGACGGTGAAGTAAATTTTGCAACTAGGTAATTGACTCCGAGAAATGTGTTCAACCGGCTGCAAACAAAATCAATCAACTAGGTACAGGACAAGAATCTTGTCACAAGATACAGTTTCTCTGAATTCTGTTTGAATTCAAGGTTCTTCGTACTTTGATATTAATTGGTGCAAACTTGAGATTTTTATCGTTTAATCTAAACTTAAACATATATTGAATTATTATTTCGGAAAATCTAAGGATCTAGAAAAAAGTAGCTTTTAGATGTTTGCTCAAATGAATTATTTTTAAATATACCTAATACTCCGAAAACCCTAGTTTCATTGGATGAAGATAGAAATAAGAATGAAATCAACGACATCCTGTGTCAGTTCGCTTTGTGACATTTCCACTCTCTTTTGCAGGAGCAAGTGAATTCCATAAAGTCGAACAGAGTCATCTGTGAGGAAAGAAGTGAAATACTTACTGTTGATTTGCATACCTACTCGCTGTAACTGGTGGGGAAATTTCATATTGAAAAACGAGTCTGCGCAAAGGATAGTTCCGAATATTGCAATGAAATTTTCAGACTTCCAATGGATGCAAAAACCACCTGTCAGAATACGTTGATAAGTAAAGGAATTCTATTATTTATTTTCTACAATTTTCATTCAATGTAGCAGCATGTCTGTAGACAAGCGAAGATATGATATTTGCACGTTATTCATTACTAAGGTGGATACAAAATAATCAAAATCAATGTTTAAAAAACGGAAAATATTGAATGTTTAAAATTCAGAAACGACAAACATAAAGTGCAAAATAACAAAAATAACAAAAATGACAAAAATGACAAAAATGACAAAAATGACAAAAATGACAAAAATGACAAAAATGACAAAAATGACAAAAATGACAAAAATGACAAAAATGACAAAAATGACAAAAATGACAAAAATGACAAAAATGACAAAAATGACAAAAATGACAAAAATGACAAAAATGACAAAAATGACAAAAATGACAAAAATGACAAAAATGACAAAAATGACAAAAATGACAAAAATGTTAAAAATGACAAAAATGACAAAAATGACAAAAATGACAAAAATGACAAAATTGACAAAAATGACCAAAAATGACAAAAATGACAAAAATGACAAAACTTACTTAAATTTAAAAAAATTGAAAAAATTATAAAAATTATAATAATTACAAAAATTACAAAAAAAAAATCAAAAATGACAAAAATGGCAAAAATCACTGAAATCAATCCTGAAAAAAAGAGCAACCATACAAAATTACCAGAAATTTAACACAATTCGAACAATTTTCTAAAACTTCTGAACCGATCAACGTGAAATTTTGTGTGTTGCCGTTTTCGAGACCGAGAATTATTTTTATAATATTTTCAAACCCCTCCAAATCCAGAAAAGGGGAACTCTCATACACAATTAATAAATTGAAAAAATTTACAAAATTTTAACAATCCTCGAAGGATCATTGTTAAAAATTCACAAAGATAAGCATCTTAACTTAATGAGACGATCTTTTGAATTGTATGTATGTATGTATGGTTCCCCCATCGGTAGCAAGGTCCTGCCTATGGCTGTGTGGCTTGGCCTTCGAATTTCTTCTAGGGCTTCCACGGTCCGATGGTTCGTCGAAGGAAGGCATCCAACCCTCAGAAACCTACAATGGCCGGCTACCCGTGCCGCTTGCAATTATTACTTTGGGTTAACCCCAGATGCATTCCTTCTAGAAATAAATAATGGTTAAAAAGTATATAGGGCAGTAAGGAAAACTACTCTAAATATTGGATATACAAAATAGTAATATATAATAAGTGAAAATATAATTTATTTAAAAAAGGATACGAATCTGAAAAGTAAAATTATTAGAGCAAATAATCCGAATAAGCACATACTAACAACATGTCTGAGATTGTTCATACACAGAATCTTCGTTGATGAATACATACTTGAAATTTATTCAAATATACAACATTAAAGACAATAAACATAACTTCACATTACAAACATTGAAGTTCCCAATTTTCCAAAATATCTTTGAAATAATACCCAATTCCCAAGATTTGATTTTCAGGATGTTCAACCATTCAAAATATTTCTTCAAGTAGTTTTTAATTTCAGTATTAAAGTATCTCAAATGGAACAGTTTTCAAAACCAAACTTTCATTAATTTTTTTTTCGAAGTAAAGTTTTCAAATTAAAAAAGTTTGACTAATATCAAAAATTAAAGAAAAGCAAAAATTCTTCTTTCATTAAGAAGTATTCCAGTTTTAAAAGCCTAATAAAAAAAAACTCGATGAATAAATTCTAACATTTCTCAGATGTAAGGTGAAAAATTAAATTTCAAAATTATGATTAATTCAAAATTATGGCGATCATACCGAAAGTTTTAACTCAAGGAAATGGTATTAATTAACTCAAACCTGGTTTTTCTCCTTTCTTTCTATTCATAATATGGTCCTTACAAAATATGACTAACATTTTGATAAATATTAAAAATTATCGTTTTTGAAAACGATAAAATTATCGCTCTCTCAATCATGTGTACACTACCACCATCTAGTTGTGGATTTTAAATGAGCTTTTATAAAAGCCCATTTCTTGTCTGCAATCGATCAACTAGTGGAAGCTTGACTTGCATGCAAGCAGAGCAGCAAAGTATAATAATAATGTCAAATTTTGTTCCAAGTTTTCCGAATTTTGATGGAATATTTAAATATGTGATATTTCTTATGTTTGATTGTGGTTGTACTTATCCTGTTTGATTGTAATACTGGTACTTATCCTGAACTATGTTTTGGACCCCGACTTGCAAGTAGAACGCAGTGCCTTTTCCAGAACAGCCTTCCTGAGTCGGTCCGGGACCCGGGTGGCGTAGCGCTAGTTCCTACCATCAGTCACTGTTTTTAAATCTTCACCTCACTGACGATCCTGAATACAGCAATTTCACTTCCTCCGGATAAAGAACTCAAATCAACTGATTTAAAACACTTCCATTATGATGAAACTATATTTTTCGGATTTAATTTACAAAAGTTTGACAACAAATTTTAGATGAAACCTTCTCGTGGGCAGTGTTCCCAGGCTGATGATAATGAGACGATCTTTTGAATTGACAAAAAAGTTTTAACCAAATTGGATGATATATTGTATAGAAAGACGCTTCCCATTTTAATGAAAGAAGACCCTCATATTCAATAAATGTGACATACATAGAAATTATTGAGAAAAACAATGTCTTTGTGTTTAAGTGTTTAGTGTCTTAGTTTTGTTGCATTGTAGAACCCCCTATTTCTTCTTAAGGGTGGCTCCTCTTACCTTCAAACTTAAAAACCATGTTAAGACTCAATACGAAGCTCAGACGTCATGAAAAGTAGTTCGCTTAATATAATGTTGAAATTAAATTTCGAAGGAAAGGAAGTGTATTTTTTATTATATTTTCTGAATTTTAATAATTTTAACGTACCTAATTTCTCCAATCAAGGGGTACTAAAGCATACCGGGTCAGTTAGTTAAATTTAAAATTAATCGGAATCTGAATTCTGTTTCCAATTAATACAGTATCATTGAAAATTTAAAAAAAAAAAAAAAAAAAAAGCTTAACGTCCGAAAGTCTCTTCTTGACAGTTCTAGACTAGGATTGGTCAATCTTGGATCGATCCATGGAAGATCGATCTTTTCAAATCCGATTTTCGATCTTTTGGATCGATTCTTCGGCCAGGAAAAAATCGATTAGATCGGTTTATTTTCGATTCGATCTTTCGATCTTTTTTTTTCTCATTTAAGGAAAATAAGGGCATAATGACCACCTTAAGGAGCATGCTTGTTTAACGATAGAAAACAGCTATAATATGTGAGTTTCATCATTGTCTCGTGTTTAGACACTCAAAAACCAACTTCCTAACTGGGTGAAACTTGAAAAAAGTAGATATTAACGTTTGTTCTTTTTGGATATATTTCGGATGGGAAATGTACAAGACACCTTCTCTTGTCGATGACTAAAACTTAAGAGAATATTTTATTGTCTTTGCATAACGATTACAATTTTTACCGCGCAAATCTTAGCTAATAAACAATATGCTTTGATTCCTGGCAACATTATAGCGATAGTCCAAAGAAATCAATCAGCTAGTATACATCCAGGCGTTTTCACTAATATCTCAGGGTGACCAATAATGTTGAGATTCAACAACGTTTAAAAATGCATTTGAAATTATTGTGCCGAAATCTGAAAATCAGTCTCTGTAGGGGCAGTATAAGGACCAGCAATCGGGGCACGATGAGCGTTTTCTGCCGTAGAATCTAGCAGTTTACATCTGACGATTTACTGATTGGTAAGGTTTCGGAGTGATAATCAGAAAACTCGAATTCGATTCATAGCCGAGCCGTTTTTTTTTTTCGTTTGGCATTCATGATCAGTTGAATAATAATTTATGAAATTTCAAATTAATTTCAATACAGTTTTGCAAATTCTTTACAGACCTTGTGAATTGGGTGTAGAAAGGTGTTTGTGATTGATTAAGATTTTTAAAAAATGCTAGAATTCGCTAATCTTAAGAAATAACAGCTATTATTAAAAAGTTTTTTTGTTGGATATCTCTTATATATATTAAAAAATCTTAATAAAAAATACCTTTTTAACTCGTAAATATTTCTTGTCAGTACATTACTTATGAAAGCGTATCCGAAATAATTGGATTTTGATTAATGTTGTTTTAAAACACTAACGGTTAACCTTTCATAAACTATACAAATTTGAAATTTTGTTTCTCTTTTGAATATTTTCAATTAAAAGCAGGTCACTCTTGTTACAAATGTAAAAGATCGATTATTCGGAGATCGATCTTCAAGCTCCGATTTTTTAGATGGATCGATCCCAGAACCGTTCATCTGAATCGATCTTGGAGATCGATCTTTTCCCGAAGATCGAACAATCCTATTCTAGACATTAACCAATCATGTATGTCAGACCTCAACTGGCAGTGGTACTTCAAACTGATTTTAGTACGAACTATAGCTTGGAATGAAAATAATTGCTTTTGTGACATTAATACGGTCGGCTCACATTGATAGCTGGCATTTATCCCGTTTTTGAGCCCCACTTGTCTGCTGCTGAAGGCTTTCACACTGCGGTAAATGTGGTTTCTTGCCTAGGTTTTAATTTTTACCACTCATTTATTGTACGCCCCAATTGTATCGGGATGTGAAATTAATCAACCAAAGTTTTTTTTTCTCTTTCGAGCCGACATTGGCGGTTTTGATGAAGCGTGCCAAATGTTGGGGCGAAACATTGTTGTAGGCCTATAGCAAGAAGGGGAAGAAAATTTCAATTTTGCCATCTGCTTGCTGGCGCGATTACAGGACTTATTTCAGCTTATGAATAATTGTGGCCTTACGCGGGGTAATTTATTTTTTTACGCTTTGATGTATAAAGATGCCGCCTTACATGCGCCGTATAATGTAAAACAATTCTGTCTAGCTACTTTTCATCATTACTGTCAAAAGTGCCTCTAGGTGTTGTCAGCCCAATGAAGGAAGCAGAACGTATCAACGTGAGTGATACGTATGAATATTCTAAGAAGTGAGCTTTAGATTTCTTCCACGTAATTGGATGAATGAAGTTGATAACGGTTTTGAAATTTCGATTTAAACTCGAGGTTGGGATTCTCCATGTCGTCAATCACGGAGTTCCATGAGTAAGATTGCCAGAATTTTTCTAGTCCGTATCCGAGCCGTACAAATCCATTAGCCACTTAACTATACTTACCCATTCAGATTCCAGTATCAATCTTAATTCAATTTTTAGAATGAAGCTTTCTAGTTTAGATATAGCCTGATCCACATGTTTCATTTTTGTATTTTCTGATTTTCAAATGCTAAATCTTAATATCCAACTTTATCACAGACTAGCTGACCCGGTGTGCTTTGCTACCCCTTGCTTGGAGAAATAAGGTACGTTAAAATTTTTATATTACAAAAATTTTAATACAAAATACACTTCCTTCGAAATTTAGTTTCAACATTAAATAAAGCGAACTTCTTTTCATGGCGTCTGAGCTTCATATTGTTTTGAGTCTAAACATGGTTTTTAAGTTTGAAGGTAACATAAGCCACCCTTGAGAAAAAAACGGGAGGTTCTACAATACAACAAAACTAAGACACTAAACACTTAAACACGAAGACATTGTTTCTCTCAATAATTTGTATGTAAGTAACATTTATTGAATATGAGGGTCTTCTTTCATTAAAATGGGAAGCATCTATCTAGACAATACATCATCCAATTTGGTTAAAACTATTTTTTCAATTCAAAGGATCGTCTCATCAAATCAAGACGCTTACGTTTATGAATTTTGTACAATAATCCTTCGAGGATTGTTAAAATTTTGTCGATTTTTTTTTTATTAATTTTGTATAAGAGCCCCCCTTTTCTGGATTTAGAGGGGTTCGAAACTATATATTATAAAAACCATTCTCGGTCTCGAAAACGACAACACATAAAATATCACGTTGATAGGTTCCCCCTCACGGAATGGAAAGAGAAGAGAGGTGCCGTACGTTCGTTTTGACAAAATCAAGAGCTTGTCAAATAAATTTATCCAAGTTTTGCGGGGAAAGTATAAGAATACGAAAAATGATTCTATGATTCTTTTCACCTTCCAGTGGGGGTTAAGAGATGGGAAAATAGTTCCGCACAACTTTTTTTATTACTTGAGAACTTTTCCAACAAATGGAACCAAATTTTAAAGAAAAAGTATTCGAGTACAAAAAATGTGTCTATTTTTTTAAAGAAAAATTACACGCAGTACAGAGCCAGGAATGGGGGAGCTTTTATCGCATAGTTTTAAAAACTTTTCAAGCAATAGAAACAATATTTTACATAAGAGGTTTTTTTTAGATTCATTACCCTTCCATTTTTTCAGAGGAGAAACAGGAAAAGGAAAGTAGGGTAAGTGAGCCTAATTTCGCTATATTTTGTCAGAGGTTTTTAGATTTGATATTATAACTCCGATTCTCTAATACTTAGATACACAATTTTTTGGTAACTTAGTTCCAAATTTTTTGCTTAACTCTGTTTTGGTTTGAAAAAATTATTTCGAGCCTTATTTTACGAAAAATATCATCTATATATATAAAAATGAATGTTTGTCTGTCTGTCTGTTCCCTATAGACTCGGAAACTACTGAACCGATCGTCGTCAAAATTGGCATCTGAGGGTTTTTGGGACAGGAGATGGTTTCTATAATAGTTAAAACCGCATTCGAATTAAGGGAAAAGGGGCTTCCATACAAAATTTGTAGTTTTTCGAAACAAATTAAAGTCATGACATCCATTTTCTCGAGATTTTTTTTCCTTTGGGCGGTTTGTTTTTCGTCTCCATGGTCGAGGCGTCGCGAGCCAACGTCGTGAGAGGATAGTAACCATGGCATAGTATACTGATCAGTGGGAATATTTTGGCGCGTATTTTTCAATCAAGCATATTTCAATGCAAGGGGTGGCGATATGAAGCCTTGATGTGATTTTTCTACTTGATTCCTAGCTCATTTGTACAGCACGTGGTTATGAATGACGCCTAGATGTGACCCAGGTTGACATTTTGCCGGTCGAATAAAACATATACCTACTTTTTTTTTTGCCAAAATCTGAAATCTGAAAATTTTCTTTGAGGGGTTTGTTTTTCATCTCTATGATCGAGAAAACGTCGTCGCAAGTGGATAGTAACCAAAGCATACTGTTAATTGATCGCTGGAAAAATTTAACAATTAGGCGTCTGTTTCTCAACCAAGTAGGTACCTATATTTCTTTATACGTGGGAGGGCGATATGTAACCAAGACGTGTTTTTTCTTGCTTAATTGTACACAGCATGTGGAAATAAATGACGCCTAGATGTGACACGGATTGGTATTTTATCAATCGAGTCAAAACCAATTGAAAGATTTGCATATATACTTACATATTTGTTAACCATATAGCATTTGTTTTCTCAAAAATTTAAATTTAGTTCTGATGCTAATGAAATAATGGAATGACACTTTGTGGACCATTGAGAAAAAATATACTGAAAGTAAAGAATTTTCATACAAGTTCATAAGTGAAAGGTATCAGTGAAATAAACTGGTTTTTATTGACCAAAAGTGAGGAAATTCATTATCTGAAAGAATTTTCATTAAAGGAACACTAGAGCATGTTCAAACGTTCAACTTTTCTCTGTTACAAAAAAAAATAAAAAAATTATGTTTTCTTTTATAAATTGTTACTTCGGCGGAAAATGGGAGCTTTTTATTTTAGATAATTCTGAAAAAAACATCATACTTTTTGCTTACATACCAATTCAAGTACGTATTAACATGAAAAGTGTTTTGGTGTTACATGGCTGCATGAAAGAGACTTATGATCCGCTTCTTTTTTGAAAAGTGAGACTTAAGAACTGATATTCAACAAGAAGCAAAATTTTTATGAGAAATTTTTAGTATACCCTTGAAGTATTTAAAACAATATTCCCTCCTGTAAACTTACACGGTGGGGCAAGGGCATACGTCGAACTTTTAAGAAATTCATCTTCAAAATGATTCAATATATTGGAAAGATCAGAAGAGGTATACCGAATATTGAAACTGAAACGGATATTTAAAATTCTTAAATGTTTTTGTAAATGAAGGTCATTTGCTTTGAAAAGCAGTCGTTAAAAGTGGAGTAACAAACATTAATTTATACTGCAGGAATACTGCTTATATATCAATGAAACTTGATAAAACAAACAAACCGAAATACGTATTAAATCCATTTTAAAGCCATTACTCTGACGCATCTGAAAATAAGCTTTGCATTTACACTTGCCCCAATTTACGGGACAAATGTAAATTTAGAAATTTGTTTTTGCCAACATTTTTGAATATTTGACTTTCAAAGAGAAAATAAAAAACGCTGAGAATTAATATAGTGATGCAACTGATATTATTTCAAATATTTATATTTTTTGCTTTAATAAATTGTTTAAAAAAAGAAATTTGCACTGTATAAAATCTATAAATTTTGACATTATTTAAGTCATTATGAAGCTTTAAAAACAGAGTACAAATTTGAGATCTTGAAAAACAAGTTTAGAGATCAACTTTCAATAAATAATATATACCGGAACTCCAGCTGCAGCTCTAATCTCAAAGTTGTTGGTTCTAAACTATGACGAGGTTTGACTTTAAAAAATGCTTACGAAAATCTACATTTGAATAAATTTTTACAAATTACATTTATTTTTGGAAGGTGTAGCAAAGCACACCGGGTCAGCTAGTATATATATAAAAGCAATTTCTGTATGTTTGTTTGTTTGTTTGTTTGTCCTCTATAGACTCAGCCGTCTTAAGAGCTAGAGGTCTGAAATTTGGCATGGATACTCATTAGGACCAGGAATGATGAAAAATATTTTTAGATTTTCGGATGACCCCTTCTGAAGGGGGTCGTCCGTAGAAGGCAAATATTGTTTTCGCGATATTGACGTTATTTTTGGTCGGATTGTCTTGAAAATTTGCAGATGAGTGTTTTGAAAGACGAGAAATCGATTTCAGGTGACAAATTTTGTGTAAGGGATCGGCCAAAGGGGTCGTCCATATTAACTGTTCGCTGTTTTTGCGATATTGAGGTTAATCTACATCGTATTCACATGAAAATTGGTACACGATAGTTTTAAGTGACGTGCAATCGATTTGAGGTATTAAATTTAGTTTAAGGGTCCGGCAAAAGAGGTCGTCCATATTTAATTTTCAGAATCTTAGTGATGTTGTTGTTTTTATACATCGGATTGGGATGAAAATTTGCACATAGGAGTTATTAGGGACAAACCACTGATTTCCCTTATCCAAACTAAAATCAGGGGTCGTCCAAAGGGGTCGTCCATGTTAACTATTAACTGTTGATGCGATATTGTCGTTATTATACATCGGATTCAGACGAAAATTGGTACACGAGAGTTTTGAGGGATGAGCAATGGATTTCAGGTATTAAATTCAGTTTAAGGGGCCGACAAAGGGGGTCGTCCATACAAATTTTTCAATATTTTTGCAATATCGTCGTTATTATACATCGAATTGGGATGAAAATTTGCACACGGTTATTTTTTCAAGGACGGGCAATCGATTCCAGATGTCAAATGCTTTGCCAGGGGTCAACGAAAGGGGTCATCCATATGAATTAATTTTTCACTATTTTTAGCAATATTGACATTATTATACAATGGATTGCTTATGAGGGAATGGCAATCGATTTCAGATATCAAAGATTATATAAGAGCCCCCTAAAGGGGTTTAGCTTTTTGGCAATAATTGCGTTGTTATGCAATGATTTAGTCGAAATTTATACACGTGGTTTTTGATTCCTGATTTCAAATTTAGTAGCAGACGACAGACGAAGTGATCGTCCTATATTTTTGCAATTATTTCTCAACAATGAATCTGGAAAATGCTTGGAAATTGACTTTCATACAAACTGTTCATGACATATAACAAGTTGAAAGCGAAACGGAGTTCGTATGGGATCAGCTAGTAAATAAATAAAATATACCCAACAAGGCAAATTTATTTCCATTTTGAATCAATCCATCAACGATGAGCTGGTTTGATGATGATGTCATTTGTCTTATAGTTCTGGTGTCTGCTAACAAGA